>NW_017305180.1:7796138-7814348 GCF_001594115.1 Trachymyrmex septentrionalis
GGGGGGGGGGGGGGGGGTATAATAACTTCCTATAACGGCGCGCCGCGCTTTGTTTCTTCCATTAAGCCGTTTTCTCTCCCCCTTCGCCATCGGCGAAACGCAAGCTCGACGCGCAACGATGCGGTTATTCTATAATAGCGCGCCCGACATATCAGCTCCGAATCACGATGGACGTTTATCGTTCTCGCAATAAAGCATCAAACGCAGGGGTACCTTCTCTCGTACTCTACTGACTCTACTCGATAGCCCGCGAATTGTATGTACCAAGTAAGATAATGAATTTTCCCGATATTGGCGCGGTCGCGATATTGGAGTATTGGACGAGCATTGGTGTGCTCTCGAAATGCTGCATTCTGTATTTAAAGTTCATATTGTCCTTAATTAATTGACTGAACTCCTGAATATTCTTGAGTCGAACGGAAGTAGTAAATTACGATTTTCGATGCGGTAAATATTTTCTACGGAATAGAAAAATTCTGCCGTCGATCTAAATTGAACAATTAATTGAAAAATCATTAAGCTAATGGGATATTGGAGATAAATGCGCAACAAGTAGCTCATACGTCAAGCTGAAAAAATACCACACCGCGATGAACTTTCTATTAACGGATGAACGAAATGAAAATTCGTGCATGTTAATTGACGTACCGGATTATCACATCGAATATTTCATATCAATATTTCGACATGTGATATCTTTACTAAGGCCGAATTTTTCATTATCTGAGTAACTTGTGATTAAGCTTAACCTGATGTTTCATCCAACGGGCTTCACCCATGACATCGTCATAGATGAAATCCACTGGATAAAACATCAGGTTAAGCTTAACCAGAAAATGGAAAATCGGATCTGAATCTCTTACAAGATTATCGGAAAACTACGCGATATTATTATCTGGTTATGTATTATATCTTCCGAAAGATTCCGAAAATATTGATTTGTTATTAAGATCCAACAAGCTGACGTTGATCTCAAAACGACATCTTGAACATCAAAATGATTTAAAAATGACGACAAGTAACGTCAGCTTTTCAAGGAACACATCAAGTCAAGGAAAGGTTAAAATAACTTTATTTTGACGTCATAAAATCAATATGATGATTTTACTGTTACAAAACTGTTGACTGTTTCTTGACGTTAAGAATCAAACTAAAATCGTTTTAGTTTCTTGTTGACTTTTATGTGTTCTCTGAGTTGTTTGCTGGGAAATAACTTTTATAAACAAATAATATCTTAATAATATATATATTATTATTATATAATAAATAATATCCGCGCGTAACGTATAAATCATTGTTAGCAATATTCCGATATATATGTATTTACACGACATATTTAATGTATCAATTTTTATAATAATAATATTATATTAAACGGCGGATAGTCCTATTTCATTACTATATCGGATCGGGGAATCCGCCTAGTAGTAGTTTGTGCTAATTACGTAGGCGCTCGCCATGCTTAAGCTATTCTCATAACGAGATCCACGGCACCGCACGTGACCACCGCAAATGAACCCTACTTGTGCGGCACTCAGTGAGGATAGGTCAGTAACGCGTCGGCAATGCATTCGTGCCCCATCAAACGGACATCACGATCGAGGCTTCGTGCGCACCTGGCACATATATAGGGTGTCCTCAAACCTGTATTCAATAAAATCCTTTCATTAAGTTCGCCGATTATACGAAAAAAATTAATTATCTCTTACAGTCTTTCACAATCTTCAATATTTCTATGCCTAATCTAATTACATTTCGTATTAAAATTCTCAATGAATTTTTCGGTTAATGTCAATTATTCAAACATCAGAGATTATACTTTTTATAATTTTCTAGTCTTCAATATTTAACCTTTATAACATACCTCGAATTGAAACTACGTTTAATTATTTAGTTAAATATCTTATATATTTATCGAAATATGAAATCTTGTTATATAAAATATTTAAAAAGGATTTTAAAAATTAAAAAATATTTAGAAATTTTGTCAATATCCTTTAATTATTTCTGTATAATCCTTTAAGCATTAAATACCAGGGAATGGAAAGTCACTTTTTAAAAATAACAAATTAGAGTTACTCGTTATTGAGTAGAAAAAGTAATAAGTTACCGTTACTAGTTA
This sequence comes from Trachymyrmex septentrionalis, assembly GCF_001594115.1. NCBI lineage: Eukaryota > Metazoa > Arthropoda > Insecta > Hymenoptera > Formicidae > Trachymyrmex > Trachymyrmex septentrionalis. The sequence continues at coordinate 7,798,261 of NW_017305180.1, forward strand.
TCAATTTTTAAAAGTAACTCGTTGTAGTTACCGTTATTTAAAAAAGTAACTTTTTGTTACTTTTTTAAAATCAATGACCATCAAGCACAGCGGACAGGTGTTTAGGGGCTTTCTAGTTTCAAGCGCTATCAATGACTTGTGTCTAATCGAACTGTGTCCAATCGTGTGCAAAGTAACGATAAAAGTAACTGTAAAATTTGTTACCATTACTTAAAAAAATGTAACTACGTTACCGTTATAGTTACCAAAAAAATAAATAACGCAGTTAACAGAAAAGTTATTGAAACAGTAACTTGTAACTGTAACTTCGTTACAAGTAACGAGTTATTTCCATTCCCTGTTAAACACACACACACACACACACACACGCACACACACACACACACACAAACATTTTTTCATTTCTTTAATATGTTGTATTTCAATAATTTTTTAAACTATTAATTTTGTATGCAAAAATTTCATCATTTCTAATCATCTACATCAGAAGCTGTCGATTTTTTTTAGATAAAATTGGCTGTGTATTAATTAGTGTACATAAAATGTTGTCTACATGAAATACGATCGCAAAGTTGAATGACCATCATATATATCCTATCGACCGCATCCTATCCCCATCCTATTCCCATGTATCCACATACAAGATCGTTTATGCGACAGACTGAGATACGGATATCTCGAATTTCCCCGCTCACGACTCCAGCGGCTTCATCCAACCGGATTCGCCTACCTGCTATTCCCGGTTGCCCGAAATTCATCGGTTTACCGAGAAACGTTACAAAATTCCATTGAGATTCTTGAACTCACCTTGTGTTGTGTATCCATACTTGTTGTCTGTAAGACTTTTGTGCACACAATATTATGCGTTCTAAAGAAAGTAAAAATATTTTAATCCAACAACCGTTTAAAAATGTGTCTTAAAAGAATTCTAAAATAGACATATAATCCAACAAAACGAATTTTCAATATCTACAATAATATTTTCAAAATTGTAAAATCAATTGAAATTTTTCTTTCCTCCCCAGCGAGCAGGCTGTACAGAAAAACTTTTCAAAAGAATTATTTCTTCTATAGCTTTAGTTACGGTAATACTATTAAGTTCCATTAGGCTTTTCTACAAACTTTGGTCCGTATTTGTATTATTTAAGAGAAAGTTATTTATAATCTCAAGATGAAATTCTTTGAGATTAGATAATTCTACAAAAGAAAAATAAATTATTAAAGGAAAGGAAATATATTATATAAGTTTCCTAATGATTTTATGACTCTTTCACAAACAGCAGTAAAATGAAACTTCAACTTAAAAAAATGTTATGATTTGTTCTCGAATTTAAATTCTAATTAAAACAACAACTTGAGTAAAAAAATTTTCATGTAAATTCTTACATCTCGCCGTTTGCATTAGTCTGAATAGCATGATTTTTATTTGCGCATAAACATTACATTATTTAAAATGTATTTATAAAATATTTATAACAATTATACATTTTTATAGTCTGTACGAGTTCTAAAAATTATTGTGAAAATTATACTTATCACACATTTCTGGATTATTAAAAAAAATTTTAATATTAATTGGTTAATATATTTTAATACTCTAAATATATTCTGAAATAAAAAAGCAACTCATATATGTTATTTTTATATCTAACTTTTATTAAAAATTATTTAAAATAAATTTAAGCATTTGTTGTTTAATAAAATAGACCCGATCTGATTCCTATGCTCGGATAATAATTATTAAATGTATAGCGCGTAATCAACTTTTTTATAACTTCACAACGTTAGTCTAGCTGTCCGATTATCTGTCAGGTTTTTTAGAAACAACTTAATTTTTTTAAACTTCATTTTTGCCAAGAACCTTAACCATAAAATATAAGTCAAATTAAATTGACCATGGAAAAGTTAAAGGTAAATGATAATAAAATGTCCATATAGGATAAGCCAGATATTATCCTTTCACATTTTCGGGACGGGAATTAGTTCACATAATAAAAATTAGGGGTCAAGATCAACTATTTTATAACAGAGGTCAGGTTTAGTATTATTTCGTAATATATTTTTAGACATTTTTTTGCCAAAGATTTTTCCCTGCACTACTTACAATTATAATTATATCTATTACAAAGTTTATTTAATTTATTACATATCTGTAAACATGTAATCAAAAACGTTTTAAATTCACATTAAAAATATACTGTATTTATTATATATTGCATTTTGTTTAATATTATTTTCGTTTCTTTTTTCATTAAAAATGTGTATCAATAACAGTTATCTTTGATTTATTTTTGATTATCGACTTACTATTGTTACATATGTATAAAATACGCATAGTCTATTTATCTCATATCTTTTATAAATAATCATTTTTCAAATGTTGATTAAAAAGCTTCAAAAATTACGATTTTTTGAATTATGTCAAAAAACCGTAACCATTTTATTACTCTTATTATTTTAATAAAAAAAAGTTAATTTTTTTTGAAAAGCGAAAAAATCATTGATTAAATCACTAACTTACTAGTTAGAAAATTTATGTTATATAAATTTAATATAATAACATTTTAACAAGTTCTAAACGGTTCATTCACATTTTTTAATTAATTTAACGCAAAATAAATATGCCAGAAAGTAATATATAAATGTTATGTAAAAAGTGAATACAATAAATATACATTGATACAATTTATAAGCAAGTTATGCGTATGCGTGCGGTAGCATATTTTTTAATAAAATTAATATTTATTAATTAATATTGTTAAACCAATATATTTCATTATTTGTTTATCCTAGAATTTTTATTTAAAATATATTATTTTTATGCTCTTTATTCATTTATTCAAAATTGTGTTGGTTTAACGCTAAGAAATGTCAAGGAGGTGCAGGATTTTAAATATTTAATCATAAATAGGGGGGGAGGAAATCACAAGGATCAGATTAAGGAGCTATGCAGAAAAGGGAAAATGGTAGCAAGAAAAGTGTGGGGATTAGAAGAAAAAATGTGCAGAAATGATTTTAAGAGAAGATGGATAGTATTCGGATACTTGGTACAGAGTGTAATGGCTTACGGGGTTGAGATATGGGGATGGAAGGAAATGGAGGAACTAGAAAAGATAATAATGGATTATATCAGATGGATTTTTTACCTAGACTTTAACACTCCAAAGTATATAATAATGAGGGAACTGGCTATAGATAAATTAAGAGTAGGGTGAAGTATTAGGGTAAGAAGATATGAGGAAAAGATTGGGGAAGGGTATGCTGGGAAGAGAAAGAGCGTTATGGGTGGTGTTGCGTAGAGCTCGAGAAATGTCCAGAGTACGGAATATTATTACGAGCCTATCTTACGTGTGTGCGTGCGTGATCGCGACTCAGAGTTTTCTCTAGGCGTCGTCGCGAGTAGTCTGACCACGAGTTTATCTATCGAGAAGACTCAGGGTGAGTCGAAAGGCATCCCTAGATGAGGTTTCAGAGCGATCCAGGGACTCGAGTTCCCCTAGGCGACATCGCTATCCGGACATTCGTTATAACGCGTCAAATAGAAAACGTTAAAGAGCGCGAGAGTGAAAGCGTCAAGTCTACTGTAACCTGATAAACGTTAGTGAGAGCGATAGTGAAACCATCAATTCTACTGTAATAAACGTTAATGAGATACGGAACACCAGTGGAGATATTAATGTTGTTTCCCTGATCAAGACAGGTGGGACGATACATACGAAAGGAAAAGGGAAAGGTATTATAATAGAAATGGATAGGGGATAGAAGCGAAGAAAGTGAAAATAGAAGAAGATAGTTTCGAAGAAGGATTGATTAATAGAGAAAGAGAGACACAAAGACAGAGGGAAGATAGTAGAATATGAGAGCTAGATATATTATAATAAGAAATACAAGGAAATAAATTTAGACTGCGGAATTATACTTTAAACAAGTATGCAGACAGCATACTTTAAACAAGAAAATCTAAAGGAATGGAGTAAATCTAGAGGAGATGAAGTGAGGGCCTTGATAAACTTAAGATGAAGAAATTTAGAAGAGGACAACAAGTATTGGTTAGAAGAAAATAGAAGGAGTTGTGTATGGTGTGGTAGAGGGAGGCACAATCTGGAGCATTATGTGAGAGAATGTGAGAAAGTCAAAGATAGATTTATTGAATTAGGCGGGGAAGGAAGTAAAGTCAGGGAGATTGTAGGAGAAAGAGAGAGAGAGAGATTTAGACAAGACTAAAGGAGAGATGTTAAGGAAACTGTGAAGAAATAAAGAGAGGAGGCTAAAAAGAAGGGAGAGGAAAAAGGGGAAGGAAAAGTGATAAAGGCTGGAAAGACGTAAGAGTAGAATAAAGATTAGGATAGTATAAGAAAGTAAGAACTACTATAAATAGGAACTGCGAAGATAGAAATAAGTGCGTAAATGCGAAGGCCGTACATAAGGCTGTGAAATGAGCTGTGATCTAGGATTAGTAGAAATAGTATTGTTAATAATTATTGTGTGAAGAGAGTACAGTAAGATCATAATTTTTTATTATTGTTATGAAGAGAGGATATGAAGGAAGTGATAGTAATAGACTATAGAGATTTAATAGTTAAGAACCTTATTGTAAATCAAAAGTCCTCTTCTTGACGATGTATGTTGAAGTGAAATAAATTCTAATAAATATTCTCTCACTAAGAAATGTCAGTTTCATACAAATATTCAAACTACATAATCACACACATTATATTAAATTAACACTTAGATATAAAAATTTAATGTAAAAATTTTAACAAAAAAGCGGTTTTGTCACAAATACAAAATATTTTTTACTGTATGACATTATTTAAAATTGGAATTAACTCTGGGAAAACGTGACCTCCACTAAAAATATCTCTGTTTATGCGGAAACGCATAATTCTCCAATATATGTATAAATGAACGTACAAATACATAACATACGTCATAATTATGCACATAATCGATGATGAGACAATCGGCACGTCTGTCTAACGAGCGCGAAATGTTAATCGATATCTCTTGAAATGGGACGCACACTACATCGTAATTACGATTCTGTAATAGCAGTTTAATCTATAATCGCATAATATATTCAAGTACTCCATTTCATTAATGACTTGACGCAGACCATAATTGAATTGCAGTAATTACGTCAATACTGTACCGATTTCTCAATCGACAAAACTAAGACAAATGCGAGAATATACCTATATCAACATAAATTTTAATATGTATATAGTTCGGTCTGATACTTCTGATTTTAATTTCAATGACAAATTTAAATATAGCAATATACACAATATGCAACAGACTTACGTATATCTTCAAATAAAAAGAATTTCCAAGAATGGAATTAAACGATACAACATATTAAAGATTTCGTTGGATGTTATCAAAGAAAAGAAGACCCTCATAATCGCGCGGCGAATTTGCAACGTATCGTTAATGAGTTAATGTGGCTTCATGGTTTGTCAAAGTAATACAAATATCGATCGTTTAGTTGTCGACATGTGAGCAGCTTAGAGAGTCTCGATATGCTAAAATATGAAGAAACAAATGCAAACTAGCGACTTGTCTATTTTGCAAGGCATTCGACGATACGAGGATCTTTGTACTTTTACTAGTGTCTTCTTCTTTTTTTCCTCCAAAGACTATCTCTTTGACCGCCTTTTCATCATGCCGACAAGGAACTTCCAACTGTTTTACATAAATAAGGTTATTCTTTCGTCGTATGAAATGTTCATCTTTTCAAATGTTTATAAGCATTTAACGAATAGTGTTCGTTTTCTGTATAAAGTTCGTGAACTCCAATAAAAAAATACTAAATTATAAATATTAATCGGGTTCTCAAAGTTAAAAAATACAATAAAATATATGGACAATAAGAGCATATACACAGCGCGGAAATTGATGCGCAAATTTTTATATAATTAACAAATAATATCTACATAGGATATAAATGTACAATAATTATCTGTATCTTATTTGAACGTTTCAGTTTATCTTCAAACCGTCATCAGCAAATCCATAGGTGTCTTGACAAAAATCTCGTAATAATGTAGGAATTCAAACTCTATGTGAGACTGAGGATGAGCATTTCCCTACTTTTTGGTCGAGAATAACCATAATTTGTCCTTTTGTTAAAAAGCCAAGTGACTGTCTTCATTCTCTACAGATCATAAATTCGTTATTTCAAATGTAAGAAATCAGTTTTTGTAAAGGAACAATAACAAGAATAAATAAGACTTAATTTTACGATATATATTTGTCAGACAAGTAATCTTGACTCCTGTTGGAAAAACGTATGTTATATAAATGTATAACGTAAAATTAAGTCTTATTTATTCTTGTTATTGTTCCTTTACAAAAACTGATTTCTTACATTTGGAATAACGAATTTATGATCTGTAGAAAATGAGGACAGTCACTTGGCTTTTTAAAGAAGAGACAAATGGCTCAACCAGAAAATAGGAAAATGCTCATCCTCAGTCTCACATAGAGTTCGAATTCCAACATTATTACGAGATTTTTGTCAAGACATCCTATGGATTTGCTGATGACGGTTTGAAGAAAAACTGAAACGTTCAAATAAGATGGTACACAGATAATTATTGTACATTTATATCCTATGTAGACATTATTTGTTAATTATATAGAAATTTGCGCACCAATTTCCGCGTTGTGTATATGTTCTTATTGTCCATATATTTTATTGTATTTTTTAATAAAAAATAATTTATGACATTATTATTATATATATATATCGAAAATTTTGTGAATTAGTTTATAATATAAAACGGCATTTATATAGAATCATTATTATCAAACTCGAGTCTATCAAAACAGAAATGAAGATGTGTGTGTGTGTGTGTGTGTGTGTGTGTGTGTGTGTGTGTGTGTGTGTGTGTGTGTGAAGAGATTAATTTAAATAAAAAAATTTGAAACGTTTCTATCTAAAAGAAAAATTATTCTTTCATTTTTAAAGATTTTAATTATTGACGAAAGAGTGATTTTATTTTGTTTTAGCAGACAAATGTAAACAGTATAAATAATTCTATATTCATGACATAAAAATACGTTTTTGTATAATCGATAGTAAACAAATTTGTGAAGCTGAATACATATGTATGTGCAATTTACACAGAAAGAGAATATATTTATACGATTTGCGTTTAATTGAGAATTAAAACTTATTATAACTTTGAGATATTTAAAATTTAAATTTCCTTTAATATAAACAATAAGTACATTAATCATATAATTAAATCAATAAATTCCTGCTTCTTTTTAAATTTCATCGTTTTACATCGGGAAATATAAATCACAATTTCGACAAATTCAAGAGAAATATTTTTGCTTTTTTTGTCTTTTATCTTTTCCCATACTTGTAATAAAAATGTAGTGATAATACTAACTATTTAGTATCTGTTTGTAAGAAAAAACTAGAATACATTATAAAATTCATATCATGAAGTATATAAGATCACCATTTAAGAAAAAAATTAAATAATTAATATAATAGAAACATAATTGAAAAAAAAAATTATTTTAGGATATGAAAAATATTGTTATCGATTCCTTATAATCAATTTTAAAAAGAGATATTAGATAATAAATAATGAAATGAATAGGCAGTAAGAATAGAATCAAGCGTAATGACATACGTACATTTTCTTTTAAAAAAGAGATTAGAATTATGATTGAGATTTAAGAATACGTTTAATCTTTTCTTCTTACTCGCTATCTTCAAATCGCGATCGGAACGTGAAAGTTTAAAGTTTTGAATAACTAAAACTCTTCTGATTTATTTGTGACTAAATTTCGGTAAAAATCTCTCTTTTTTCTCTTTTTTTAAGCAACTTTATTATTTTTAAAAATTTTAATTATAAAAGAAGAAAGATATCACTGAAATTTTGAAAATAACCATCATGATAGATAACCACTATTACAGAAATCGTATAATATATAAAAATTGTTTTAGAGAATCTTACATCTAAATAATGTAAATGCAATTATTCTTGTTCTTGTTGTCCCCCTGCATGGATTTTCGATCCTACAATATACTGAGATGGATCACAGTTACCACGAGTATAATGCAATTGTCATTATAGGTTTGTAATAATTTCGCAATTACTTCCAAATAACATTAATTTTAATATATAAATGAAAAAGCAAAAAAGCCGCAGGATGTCGTTAGCGAAAGTCATATATTTAAAACTCAATAAAAAACTAATAATAAACGTTTCGGCCAAGATGTGTGTCATCTTCAGTATGTAAAATATGCAAAATGATGAGGTCAATACAAATTTGGGTCAACGTGTTACAAATAATTGCAATAATGAACGCAGGTCATACAATGACAGATTTTTTAGCAAGAGTTGAAGCCAATGTCGATAGATTAATTCGTCAAGTTAATCCTCGTATATTTATTCTAGTAACGATTGCCGTGTATCACAACTTGGAAATTTTGTGATACACGGTAATCGTTACTAGAACAAATACACGAGGATCAACTTGACAAATCTATCGACATTGATTTCAACTCTTGCTAAAAAATCTGTCATGTATGATCTGTATGATCTGTATTTATTATTGTAATTATCTGTAACACGTTGACTCAAATTTGTATTGACCTCATTATTTTATATATTTTTTTACATACTAATGATGGCCACAACGGAACGTTTATACTTATTATTAATTTTTGATTGAGTTTTAATTTAAATAATATGACTCTCGCTAACGGCATCCTGCGTGTGGCTTTTTTTGCTCTTTTATTTATATATTGTATAATTTATAAGCCACGTTTAGTAAATTTAAATTAACATTAATTTTCTTTTCCTCAGAATTCATATAATCCGAATTTTTTTTATTCTTTCGGTCTAAGTTGGATCATACACTATTCTATACACAGAACACTACTTTATTATAATATTTACACTACTATACAATACTACTTTTTTATGTTATTTAGAATCCTCTAAATAGATGCGTGTCATAGGACACGTAATAAATATCACTTTATTCTTTCCTGTATTCTACTCTCTCTTTTTCGTTTTGTTCCCGCAGCGATTCGAAGTCTAACCACTTTCTCATCTAGCCAGCACCATGTCCTCGTCCTTCCTTTCTCTGTCATCATTCTTACAGTGTGAGAATCGCGTCGTAACGGACACGCTACATGAGGGATAACATACGACGCGCAATAAGCTCGCGACTCGCGATTTTTCGTCCGTCACGATGTGTACATCGTAAGATACTGGTTATCAGACTTTTTGCAACTGCAAAACCGAGATGGGAGACAGAGAGAGAGAGAGAGAGAGAGAGAGAGAGAGAGAGAGAGAGAGAGAGAGAGAGAACAAATCTATTAATAATCTTGCCTGAAATTCTTATGAATTCGTAGTGAATTTCAACGTTTATTTTGTCTTTCAAAGCGTCAATTGAATTACGAATTTGAGTATTGCGATTTTATCCTTTTGATATTTTATAATAAGATTATATTATAGAACAATAAAAGATAAATTTACATTTATTCTTAAGAATAAGTTTCAGAGAACATGTATATATATATATATATATTTGGTAAAAATTATTTATAACATCACGATACTTTGGTGATTTTAATAATATTTCTATAATTAATTGAATTATAATATGCTAGACAAAATAAAGATAGGATGGGGAGTATTGAAAGACATTAGAGTAAACTCGCATCTTGTCACTATCGTCACAGCAGACATTCTAAATACGTTACAACAATTATTTTCTGATCTATAAGAATAATTATGCAACTGTATAGCAGCACAACAAATTAAAAGATTGCCCCTCTTTGCTATAATTATTCATAGATTAAAACACAGTGAAACATGGCGATTCACTGTTTTCAAAGTTTTCCTGTTTAATGATATTAAAAAAACATTAAAACGAATAACGAAAGAGAAAAGGGTGAAGGAAGTGGGACGGAAAAGGCGCGAAGAAAACGAGCATGCGTTTAGCACTGACTAACCCCATTTGGTAGCAAAGCGAGAGAAATCCATTCCAAGGCGCGTTGGAACATTACCCAAACCATCTCACCGATGCGGAGCCCTGAAACCCAGGCATGGTTGCCATAGTGACCGCGTCCATCCTCCCCTACTCGTTCTCCATCCCCCATAACTCCCCTTCCTACCTCTTCTCTTTCTCTTCCTCCCGCCATGGCCAACCTCCCTCTCCCCCTTATCCACCTTCATCCTCACTATTCCCCACCCTCTTTCCCTCAACCCCTGCATCACTATCCTTCACTGACATCCCCTTGCACTCCTCGTCGCTTCTCTCTCCTCACTGCAGCAGCCCCTATTCCATACCGAGCCCCTTCCTCCTCTTTCCCGGCACAACGTCAACCGATATCAAACTGCGATATCAATTACCACGACGGCAAACTACCGCACGAAGCCCGGCGATGAATTTACGGGTCGAAGCACGTGTTTTATGCAGTTTGTCGGTTGACGGAGTGAATATTGCGACGCGATGTACGCGCGGGAGGTAAACGTTCGTGTTCACACGCGTTCGCATCGACTTATCCGTGACAATCGTCGCACGGTAATTTGGTCACACGATACACGAAAAGTTCAGCCTAATATCAATCCCATATTTATCTTGCATTAACAGAATCTCTTTTATTTGAAAATAAATTCTTTGTACGATACTGCAGAATAATTTATTACAGATTTATAACAAAAGTCTTTTTAAAAATAATATTACTTATTCTACGGTTTGAGCCTTTATTTTTTTAAATTATTTTTCGTTTACCTTTGCAAATTTGCTGAAGTATAACGTACTCGATAATTGATATTATATTTCTATGTTGTTGTCAATCACGCTTTTTTTTTTAAATATTGCCCATATATAAAGGGCAGAAATAATGAAACATGTCAGTAAATGATCAAACCAATGATGTTTTATATTACGAGCTTTATATGAGCATTTTTGTATAACAGATCTGCAATAGACAGTTATATTGAAATTATGTAGCAAGATTAAATATTTGAATCACTCTAAACTGTTCTATATTTTAAGGTAGTTCTATGAAAAATGTTATATTTATTTGAAATATTCATGAATCCATTACTTGAGTTAAAAGAAAAAATAATTTAGTTTATCGATACAAGAATTGTGACTATATTTTACTCTGCAAAATACATAAAATATATCCAAATTAAAAGCGCTCAAAATACTTAATTATTCCAAAAAATGAATTATTGCATACATCGAATTTTATACTTGTCTTTCAAGTAGTGTTTTCTTTTAGAAATAATATTGTAAATCGAATTGAATTGATTATTGTTCTCATTTCTCATACAATGTTGATTAATTCTTTTTCTGCTCATTTTTTTGTATTACGAGAGCAATTGTCAGTGCAATGGATCGTATTTTGATAGTTCACAAAAGTTAGATAATTGCGTGATCAATTTGCTATATGCTTGCATGTATACTTATTTTCTATATAAGTATAATATCAAAAGCTAAATAACGCGCCTGAGATGTCTAAATAAAATCTTTATAATAAAGAGGGTACAACTTTTTTCACAATCGTTCAAAGATTATTTTATTTCTACATTTTTTAATGTAGGTTTCTTCGTAGAAATTGAAAATTATAATAATTACGCTACACTCAAGGAAAAATTGGTACATTGTGAAATAAAGTTAATAAAACTTTTATTCACATCGTTGCGAAATTATTGTCAAAGAGTTATGCTTTAAACATTTAAAAATTAATTCAGAGTTGGATTAACAACTCTGAATTAGTTTTTAAATTATTAAGGCATAACTGAAAACGATTTACGATGTGAATAAGGATTTTATTCTTTATTTCAATGTATCAATTTTTCCTTGAGTGTAATGTTATGATCATTTTCGGTTCTGATAAAGAAAAATATATAAGAAAATACAGTAGAAATAAAACGGTCTCCGTACGATCGCGAAAAAGTGAAAGCTGTACCCTCCTTTTTAGAAAAAAAATCTCTCTTATAGGTATAAACTTTCACAAAAGAAATTTATAGATAAAATTTTTTACACTAAAATAAGATTATATGCACAAGTCATCTTATGTAAAATCTTCTATAATAAAATTTTATAATCGTCAAATAAATAATACAAATAAAAGAAATGGTTTAATTCAATAAATAATAAATAATATGTAAATAATAAATTACTCCAAGATTGAATCTACCGTCGCCCAATGCGATTCTAGGTCTGCTTCTTCTCTCAGCTTCTTTCACTGCTGTTTCCTTGTACTTTCCGACGACATATACTCTAGAAAATAAGGTTACGCGCGCGCGTCACTCAAAGAAAGAAGGAGAGAATATGACAACAGCGCGACACTTCTACGACGTCTACAATGTTAATCATATGCGACGTACACTTTATTATGATCGTGGCGGAAGAATAATGTGAAAACAATACGATTGTATACGAAATTACCCGCTCGAAACGTTGCGACGTGACGTCTCGCGCGACGAACGGAATTTCGAGCAGTAGATGGAATTGAAAATCACGTAGTCGACATCGCAACGTTACACTTTCGTGTATGTATTTCCATATCTCGAAATAATAAATAATTTATGTTCACACACATTTTAAGGCAACAGTTATTTTATGTTACAACGTAATGAATAAAAATATGAGTTAAGAGTATTATTACGAGAGAGGAGAGAGAGAGAGAGAGAGAGAGAGAGAGAGAGAGAGAGAGAGAGAGAGAGAGAGAATAAATATATATATATCTATATTAGAGGAGTAATGGAATAGATTATAGAAAATAGCTGTCAACATTGTTCGCCCGATAAACTTCAATCTAAATAAAGGCTATAAAACATAAAAAACGTGAAGCAATAAGACGTAAAAAATACAAGTGAATCGATCAATCCCAGTAGAAACGTACGGTAATAATGTAAGCAATAATAAATCCAAAATATTGATTTGCTTATATCTTACTGCTTCAGTTTTATATATATATATATATAAATCATAGCTTTTAATCTTGTGACAGAAATATTTCAACATAAAAAGAACAGTTGAACTATTTAACAGTTGAAATATTTAAAAATCTCGCTAAATACAGATCTGAAAATAATTTTGTTGGACCATCAAAATAATTATGTAGGACGTTTACCTTGCTAGAATGTCAAAACTTTTTGCAGCATTGCTCAGCATGCTTGAATTTCCTACGTAATTGTGTTGGTGAATTTAACGACCTTATTTTCAGATCTGTATCTATTTTCAGATCTGTAGCTAAATTTTTATATACTTTAGCAAAATCGTTCTTTCCATATAACAAATCATAGATATACAAATATAGATTATATCGAAGAGAGTTTCGTACGAAATTAAAATTGTTAACATTTCTAACGACACTAACCGTTTATATTTACATTTAATAAATATTTTCTATCCATATATTTTTTCACGAATTTATACTTACTTAATTCGACTATTGATTATTACTATCTAAATTAAACTCATAAGAAACGAGAACCATTACAAGGAAGAAAAAGAAAGGTACACAAACATCGAATTTATAATGTATGATGTATGATAAACTTTAAAGTATAGGCTTAATTACAATTACACTTATTGATTAAACTCACCGCTTAGCTCAGATTGACCTATTCTGTGAACGCAATATTTTATCAATAAGCGAAAAATTTAAAAACGACAACTACTCTGATGCCCTGCGATACGACGTGAGTTGAGTTAATGGCTAATTAAAACGCAATGAACCGTCCCGAATTATACAATTGAAATTCAAATGCATTGCACTCCCACAATGCATTTCGAATGCGTTAATCCTACGAAATACACAATATTATTTATAAACAACACTGATTTATATCATAGCTTTCCATTACTTGAACCATTCGTTCTGGTAATTCGTGTATCATTACGTTTTCAATATGAAAATGATGGGTAATTTGCAATAAAATTGTAAAATTTAAAACTCGATCAGAAATCTATTTAAATCGAAATGTTAAAAAGAAATAATTATCATCAGGAAGAATAATAAATAGCACAATAAAACAATAACTCGTAATTTCCATCCGTCATCATTTTGATTTCTGCTTTAAATGAATAAATCGCATAAAATGTCTGTCTCGGTATTAAATAATCGCCGCCTCGATTCATTTACGAGACGTTAATCGTGGGAAGTGATTAATCGCACAGTTACTGAATAGCTTATCATTATTTACAGGAAATCAACGTATTTCAGAAGATAATATGACACAGTGGAATATCACTACTTGGTTTAGTTTCACCGCATGAATAACAGCAAGGTAACCTTGTGCAAATAACCGCGCACTGCATGCAAAAAAAAACGAGCGCCGTAATCGAGCACGGTGTACCAGCCAATTCGTAGCTGCCACAAAATATTTAACACAGTATGAAGTAAACGCACAATAAATATTCTATTCTACCAATTTCAAATTAATTTCAATGAATGGGCTATTATTGCATATTAAATCTCTAATATATAGGCAATAAAGTCCACATTTATGTGTTAAACATAAAGATGTTAAATATTTTTTGTATAAATTTATACATTTATTGCTTTATTAATACTCTGAAAAAATTGTTGTGCTCCAAGAAGTAAAAAATTGTGTGTAAATGATCAGATCATTCAACAAATCCTGGCAGACATTAAATTAAAGAAACGGTAAAAATGTGAGGCTTTATCGTTGAATTATTAAATTATATTTTCCCTTGAATTATTCAAATTATATGATTTTTTCCACCCTTCTCGAATAACATAATAAATTTGGAAAAAAATAATTGATAAATTAATATTTTTAATTAAAACAAAGAGAAACTTTTATCTTTGTTCGAATTAAACGACTTAATATTTATTAATTTATTTTAAGCAGATTAGATAATTATTTAACATATTAAATCATTATATTTCCGCTATTATAATCTATAGTAAAATTGTTTCATTTTAATCGACCTCTAAAATATCCTAATAAAATATTGTATTGTACATTTATGAAACTTGTATCTTATTTTATATATCTACTTATATTTTAACAAAAATGTTTCTTTTTTTAAAGCATAAAGATCAGTTATTTAAGAATATGTATATTTTACACAAGAAATATTTATATCTTAGTAAAAATTTAAGAAGCTAATGACAAAAATAATTTTACATACATAATTTGTATAAGATAATTTAAATATTCTTTCTCTCTACATACGTAAGACGAATCTCTTTAATTATGTATTATATTGTACTCATTCGGAATGCTATTTTCTCATCGAATGCTGCGTGAAGCAAAAAAACCCAATGCTTGTCTTTTTAATAAAAAAAAAAGCGTTATGCTTTTTTTTTATTAAAAATTCTTTTTCGAGAACTTGTAGAAAAGATGGCACGAGGTGAAGGAATAAAATGTACCCCTGTAACTTTCCGACCTCACCCACGCATCTCTCTTTTCGCGTTGGTATGTTCAACATTGCACAGCATTTTAGGGCGCGACGGTGTCGTTTATCTAGGTCAATGTAACGATGGAGACGTTAACTGCACTCGCAAAGGGAGGTCAGAGCGGAGAGTAATACGTACGTACATATATATATCTATATAGAGACAGATACCGCAAAAAATACAACTTGACTTTCTGACTTCTTTCTCGATAAGAGCGTTATTGAAACAAGATGGAATTCGCGTTTTCCCTCAGATACGTAATATTACTTTACGTCAACTCTTTGCTGTATGATATAGAAATCGATATTATGTAATATATCTGATAATTATTACAATCTTTTATGAAATATGAAAATTTGGATTTTATAAGAAAATTTCGTTTTTATAAGGGAGAGGAGGAGTTGATTATATAAAATTGCCAAGATTACGAAATATTAAATCATTTTGCTTTGTTCATTTGTGGCTAAATCGGTCGTAATAAACATAAATTTGGAAATAAATAGTTGAAAATAGACAAACCATAAGATTTGGAATATATCGATCAAAATTCCAATTATCACAAGAATTTAGTAGAATTTAGTAGGATTGAACCAGAAAATTCTGTGATTCATCTATTTTCAATCAGAATTCCAACCAGACAATTTTTTTTTTTTCAGTG
>NW_017305180.1:7814448-7815223 GCF_001594115.1 Trachymyrmex septentrionalis
CTAGAATTTAGTAGGATTGAACCAGAAAATTCTGTGATTCGTCTATTTTCAATCAGAATTCCAACCAGACAATTTTTTTTTTTTCAGTGTTGCATCCAAGCATCAGATAGAAAAGAATTCTGTAACAACAAAGTTATTACCACCACGTTTCTACGCAGAGTTCGGCCTTCTTTTTCCTAAGAACTCGAAGTCTTCCTTCAAACTGAAATACCGATTCATCACTGCATTAGCCACATTGACGTAGTTATGAAACTCGCTTCCGGGCGACCCGTGAGGTGCGCGATCGCGTTTGAAAAGTTTGATTGGAAGGACGGCATGAATGATGAGTATCTGAAAAAAGTTTAATGTAACGCTGGAAAAATCGGTCCCCTTTCTCCCGGCCTTCTCGCAGAGTCGCATTCGCGCCCGAAATTATCGGAACAGTTCGAGTCGAAGGCGAATATACCTATCGGCATGCCATTAAAATGTCTGGCATCGCTGCATTTCGAATGCACGCGCGCATGCACACAGTACGGTTAGCGATACGAGATTGACTGCCGTGTGGCGTCATATATACCTCGTTATGTGGTTACGCCGAAACTTGGCGAAGTTGGTATCCGTCTTCGGCAAGCCCGTGGAAACCGCCGGAAAAGGGAGACGCGAGAACGTAGAGACAGGAGGCGTGGTCGCGGGGTAATACGAGAAACCACGAGAGAGACAGAGAGAAAGAGAGAGAGAGAGAGAGAGAGGGGAGGGGGTGAGAGAGTAAGAGAAAGAGAGGATTACATTACAGCAA
>NW_017305180.1:7815323-7817414 GCF_001594115.1 Trachymyrmex septentrionalis
GAGAGGGGGGAGGGGGTGAGAGAGTAAGAGAAAGAGAGAATTACATTACAGCAATACATCGCGGCAAAAGTCTGCGCGAATGCGCGGCGAACTTCGAGCACGTAATTACGAACTCGACCGAACAGCTGAGAGATTTAATTAACGAATAGAGTAGCGAATTTTTCATTGCGTTATCAATTCCGCGATTGCTCGGTCGGGAAATGAAATGAAATACTGAACTTCAAAGAGACCGATTTTTGTTTATTTTCCTTTGTTAAATCGCGAAAGTGAAACCCTTCGATTCTACGTTTGGTATCCAGAAATACAGTTGTACGAAGAATAACTGAAGAATGTGTATGAACTGGAAGCACGTTTTGCTCTTGCCTCGCCGAAATCGGCAATATTCTAAAAAATACCGGTACGGATTTAACACAGTGTCTATATAACTCTTATCGTATTGGTGTTAATATTAACACCAGCAGGTGTATATTTATAATCCTAAGGCCCGATTGCACCAATGCTACTTTAATTTAAAGCTAGGCTTAAACTTTCTCTCTCTCTCTCTCTCTCTCTCTCTCTTTCTCTCTCGGCTTTAAAAAGAAAGAAAGAGAGTTTTAAACTTCGCTTAAAGTAAAAGTAGCATTGGTGCAATCAGACCTAAGAGTCTCACGGCATATAAAAAAAAACTTAAACAGTAAAACAATAAGGAAATAGTAAACAATAAGGAAATCAACATGTTGAATTTGTTACTCATGCTTACATTATGACCTTACAGTTTATACCGTGATTGGTCAATTCGCTTATTGCTTACGTTTTATCGCGTTAATTTTTTGCGTGCCGTGATGCTTATAGCGTTTTTCATTGGCAGAACTAATGCGCACTCAATGCACTTTCAAGCCATTATACACAAATCGACATAAAGATGTACGGTTTAATGAAAATATAGAAACGGATTAAACCGCGAAATATTCAATACATTTTATCGTGCTATGTAATAAAACACACATTGGGCATTTTATCAATTGAGATAATCTCACTTTTACATTTAGATTAGAATAGTGTGTGTGTGTGTACAACAGTTTTAATGTGCACTTTCCATAATGTAACAGAAAAACGCTATTAAGTGGCTCGCACACTTTCCATAATATAACAATAATCGTAAGACGTACCAATAAGTATTAGGCAATCGTACAATAGTTAATTTTCAAAAACTTTCAGAGTGACCCTGATTGGCTAACTCTTGCGCTACGTCTTATCTTACGATTACTATTAACGCGGATCTACAATCGTTTTAAACCTTAAGCCGTAAGAAATTGACCAATTGCAGTCGAATGCGAGGAGAATAATTCACTGAATTCGTCCGTTTCTTATGGCTTAAGGCTTGTAACACCTACCGTTGATACGAACTTGTGGAAAGTGTGTGCTTCTTTAGATATAATTCTAATCGTGTTGATGTGTTTATATCATCATGGTACGGATTTAAAAGCAATGGTATTAAATCCATATTATGTTATCGGTGCTAATATTAACACCAATACAGTTAGAATTATATAGACGCTGCGTGGTGTTAGAGATTTTTTAGATTATTTTAGAGCGAGGAGATGGGTTTCTCGAAACCTCCTCGTGTTCAGCCTCATATATCCGCGATCTCAATCTGAGTCTTTTAACCGCGCGCTCTAATCGAAATTCTGATTTTCAGGGTCAGGGTTCAGTTGGAAAATTTCCACGACCGAATCCTCGAGATCTCTCCGGATGGAAGTGAGAGGGGGGGGAGGGGAGGGTGATATACGCGTAGTTCCGGCTCGCTTTTCCACGTTGTCTGCTTCCAGGCGGAATCGCGGCGAAATCCTAACGGTACCAGCTCGATCGCACGGCGGCCGGCGCGGCGGTGCGGTGGGATGGGACGGAATGGGACGAGACGGCGGCGGTTACAGGAGGCGGCGGTTCAGTGACCGACCCACCGATCGACTGTACCACTATACGGAGGTATGGAGCTGGAGAAAGAGGACGCATGGATGCGGGGAAGAGGAAAAGGATGACGGCGTGTATACACAAAGAAATTTCCCTTTTTTTTTTTCGAGAAGATATCGGGTTTTCTATTATTATTACCGA
>NW_017305180.1:7817514-7821080 GCF_001594115.1 Trachymyrmex septentrionalis
TATATATATATAATGATGATTACAGGTATCCCTCTACTTACGACGGAATTACGTTCCTAGACCTCGGTCGTGAATCGCCGTGAATTGATCGTAAGTCGAATAGTAATCGATATATATTCGAGCTCATATTCAGAACGTGCTTTTGCGATAACATTATATTTAGCATATAGTGTTTTTACGATATATATTTTTAGCGTGTATAAAAGTGAATTTTGAATATGGGTCCAAATCTATTGTTTTTGCTGCGTTTAGCAGAAAAAGCATTTTTACAACTATATATATTATCTCAAATTTTAATTGGTTCTTGCCCTTAGTTCCCCCTATTGAGTCTAAATGTACAAATATCAATATCATATAAGAAAATCTTATAACAATTATAAGTTGCTTTCTGGACCATTCGCAGCCATTCTCTTTTAATAATAATATTTGTATTACTAGCTATTCTGAAAAATAAATAATTACAAGGGTACGTGAAAAAGTAAGTTAATGTTTCCACTAATGTACACTCAGAGAAAAGGTTTCTTCGATTTAAAGAAATGTTTCTTCGCTATAAATGGTTAAAGAAAAAATGTCTTTGATTTGTGAACGTTATTTCTTTGATTTAAACATTATTTTTTTTAATCAAATAAAATTTATTTGATTTAAAGAAATTATGTTCACATCCAAGAAATGACGTTTCTCTGAGCGTAGATTAATTATAATCTTGAACTTAACATATTTATCTTTTTCTAATTATTAGCGTTTACTGATTATAAATTCGAAAATCCATAAAATCAAATAGATGCAAATAGAGAGATACTCATATAATAATCTATTTTTACGTGCAAAATTTGCAATGTGAACGTTACTTATGTCCATTCCTACCAATGTAAATTAACTTTAACCTCGGTTTTCCATCTTTTTCTAATTAGAAAAAGATGAAGAGTTAATTGAACTGAGATCAAAATTAAATTATATTGATAAAAAGAGACATTAGATGGAGAGGAAATAATCGAAGTTAGTCAAAAGTACACACACACACAAACACACACAAAAACACACACACACACACACACACACACACACACACACACACATATGTATATATGCATATAGCATAAAAATAAATAGATATTACAGCTCAAACAATTTGCTCGAGCGTTTTCGAGGTAAAGATCATGAGAATTTTACATTTGTATGCCTATGTTATTCTTATTGTATTCAAGGATTTGGAAACGTTTTTACGTTTTCTCTCCGTACAATAGCTACACACATGTAAAGTTACGATCTTTCGGATCACTTCCTTTTTTTCGCTGAATAAATTGCACGATTTCCTTCTCTGTTTTACCCCGACACATGCTTCCGAGTATTGCGTTTCATTCTCGAGGGATAAACGAAGCGACGCAGCCGATCCAGACTTCCTTTTTTTTTCTCTCCTTTGACGATGCGTACAATGGCGACGAAAATATTGGCGACAAGCGAGATCGTCTGTGAAAATCATCTTTTCATCGACGACGCGCAGAAAAATGTCTCTCGAAAGCGCGGAAGAAGGTAGGAAAACGCTCAGAGTCATAGTCAAACGCATTTAAATGCAGATGCACTTATCATGTTAAAGACGTCGCGGAGGATGACGTCTCGACGCAAACGAGTTATCTGAATATATGTCAGTGATCTATTTTCCGCAGTCAATTAAAGTCAAAGATGAATGATCTTAAAAGCATTAAACTGCTGAAAAGAGATTCACTTGTAAAATAAGTTATTCCTTTATTGTTACAAAATTATGTATGTGCAGCTTTAAACTCGTCTACTTTTAATTATACAAATAATTTGATCAAAAATCATTTTATCACGCTTTCTCATTTATCGTTATTTATTATCACCTCGCCTTTATCCCCGCCTTTATATCGGTTTAGCCGAATAATTCAATCCTTTCCATCCGATCGTATGGCTGAGAAAAATATTACTGCAGCGTACGACAAAGAAGAGTAGCTTTTCACATGAAAATCTAGGGATGAATCAATCATCTATATTTTAGGATTAAAGTACACAGTAAATATTTGAATTTAAAAATCTTTCAATATATCCCGTAGAAAAAAAATAGTTGCGAAAAATTCTATGGAATCGATTAATACATTCGCATCTCACTGGAGTGGCTGAGAATTTTCACAAATTTGAGATAACAATGATGCGAAATAATCCTGAACAACAAAAGCATTGATGTTATCGAGTTCTTCTACGAGAAATTTGCTGATGAAACGATCAGAAAAAAAATCGACTATTTTGAATAAATTACAGCGTTATATATGTTAAAGTGTTTTACAGACAGTTTTAAATTTAATCAGAGATTCTTCGATCAACTAGCAAATAAATCTTCTAAGAAGATTCTTCTTATGCGGAAATACAGAATGAAAAGGAATCATCATTTATCATATCTGTTTTTGTCACTTAGCTTTAACTTGAAATTCTATTAAAATTCGCTTGACATTATCTAAAACGAATTTATTATCCTTATAAGCTTTCCTGAAGTTTTCTTGATCGTTAATGATCTTTTTCAGTCGTTTACAAATCGATAACTATTAATGTTTCAACATTTTTGCTAAACAATTAGAATTCAAGGATCTTATCAAATTATTAGCGTTTTTTTTACTACAGTAGACTTAAACCAACGTGGTTGGATTAATAACGTCACATGCTATACTATTCACATTTACCAATAGCAAAGCTTGCATCAATCCAACCCAGATCCGTTCAAATCCACTGCAGTCGAAAATGCTACAAGATTGCAAGATGTCCTGCAAGACACGTGGTAAATGTCTTGAAGACGTTTCTTCGATAAGTGGGTTATTGGGACGAGCAAAGTGCTAGCGTTCCGGAGAAAGAAGAAAGATAAAAGGAAAGACCTTCGAATGCGCCGAAGATCTGCTGACATTCGAGGCGTCATGTAAGATAACCACGTCCGTATAGTAAACTATTATCTGTCCACCATATGCTTCCATTATTCCGGTTATCTGCTTCCTCATATTTACGTAACACGTATCCTCATAAGCTTGAGCATTTCTATATTATTCGTTGAAAGAGATAGAAGAACTGAAAGAGATAGACAGACATGCTTGCCCTTGAATTAATAGAATTTCTAGGAATTCGTCCTAGGACTTAAAAGATATAGAAAGAAAATTAGGTCTTATAATATTCATATTTGGAAATATTCTCTTTATTTATGAATTAAATATTAACATTTATTATTATATTTATATGTATCTAATATAATATTAATTATAATATTATTATGTATGTTGCAATAATTACTCTTTAAAATTATATTTATTACATAAATTAAAATCAAATGAAAAATTATTGTTTATTCTTGCAATGTAATATTCTACTCTACTGTGATATTCTATTTTTAAAAATTATGACGATTTTCTAAAGCAATTTGGTATACATTCTTAATTCAATTTTATTTTTAACGTAATTAATAATTATTTTAACTGACTTATATCGTTAAAAACCCTTTAGTCCAGAGAAGAGAGAGAGAGAGAGAGAGAGAGAGAGAGAGAGAGAGAGAGAGAGAGAGAGAGAGCGTAAAA
>NW_017305180.1:7821158-7839753 GCF_001594115.1 Trachymyrmex septentrionalis
CATACACACTCACCCGCGTATATATATATATATATATAAAACCCTCTTTCATTTTAATTATAAATTGCTTGCTCAATTTTTATGAAATTTGACTTATGAGATAATTTTTTCATAATGCTTTATTCGAATCTGAATAATCTTAAATAAAAGATTCAGAATAGTGAATTTAATATAGCGAATAGAAATTATATAAAAAATAATAGTTGATTATCATAAAACTCTGTCTTAGTTTTTAATTGCAAAGTAAATATCACATCAAATTTCCAGTTTTGCTTTATTTGAAACTTATCAGTGCTACATACTTAAACAATTATTACTGACCTTCAAATTCTGATTACAATTATTACAAACAATTATTTCCAAATTAACTTTCAAGCTCTGATTATGACTCTGTGACATTATAGATCCTCTTTTATGATAATAATAATTATTCTTTCAAATTTGATATTTTCAGGATACAGGCAAATTCAGAAATACTAAATACCTTCACGATAATCAGATTATTTCTTTGAAAATGGAATTTTAGAATTTTTCAAGATCAAAATCGAATTTATTTTGGCGATTCTGAGAATTTTTAGGAAGCAAGATCTTCCATAATTTATTATGTTAGAAAGTTCTGTACTGAAAGGGAAGGTGTTAAAATTTTTTTTATTTTAGAATAAAAATAATTAAGAGATTTTTTATCATGCTTTTTATTAAAAAAAAAAAAAATATTAAAAAAGAAATTTTTAAAATTTTGTCAATTAATTTAATTTAATTAATTTAAATAAATAAATAATTGTTTATATTAATATATAAAAAATTTGTTTTATTGCCCATGAAAAAAAAAAAGATAAAAAGTGATCACTAGTTGATTGACCATCTAACTCCATCTAGTGACGAATAAACAAATGCAAAGCGAATATAATAAAATTACGTTGCCATCTATTACCATTGGATGCAATTAAATAATCAGCAACAATAATAAGAAACTTGATAATTTCTCCTTTATCAATCAACGCGATTCGACATCTTGCAGCGATTTTTTCTTTTGATTTTATCCCTTATCGACCGAGGAAGAATTTAACCGTTTCGTATGAGATCGTGGGATGTTGTCAGCATTGACATCAATATCGGTCGAAAATATTTACTACACGCCGGGAGACGCCAGGAGAACTGTGGAGGACTGTGGAGGAGACGCGCGACGATGCCTAAAGTCCGAATCGAATAACCGTTGATCGTCTAACAATTTTCTCTTCAGCGTACGACACGAGTTTTGCATACGGACGAGATTGGATACGTTAGCGGCACGACAGGAGAGTTCGCGTAGAGTCTTGCTGTTAGTCGTCGTGTTCCGGATGTCGCGCGCCGTGTGGTAAACAGCGGTGAACACTAGTGTCTCGCGACGACCGTGGCGGGAAAGCGACGACTAGTCATCGCTAAATAGTAACTAACGCGGAGCCCTTTCTCTCGAGCGAGCACAAATGGCACTGCTATTCACCAGCATGTGGGACTCGACATTGCTCCTGAATACTCTAACCCCAAAATTCTACGTCGCCCTCACCGGTACGTCGTCCCTCATCTCCGGCCTGATTCTTATCTTTGAATGGTGGTACTTCAGGAAGTATGGTACTTCGTTCATCGAGCAAGTGTCACTGAACCACATCTCGCCGTGGATCGGCGGAGGTGACAATGCTAACGATGGCAATGGTACAAGCCTCAGCAACTCAGGAGGCTCCTCCAATCACCAGAACGTACCCGAGTGTAAGGTCTGGCGCAATCCGATTAATCTCTTCAGAGGCGCAGAATATCAAAGATTTTATTGGGCCACTAACAAAGAGCCTCTCACATATTATGACATGAACTTGTCTGCACAGGATCATCAGACATTCTTTACCTGTGAAGGTGATACTGGTACGATCCGAATGTACATACCTTATTTGCCTTTACATACCTTATTTTATTTAAAAAAAAAACACTAAAAAACACAGAAATATCGGTTGTTGATATTCTGTGTTAAGTATAATTATTTTAATTATAATATAATCTGTATGAAAAATTTAAATATCTGTTAGTAGGGATGCTTTCCAACAAAAAACAAATTTAAGGTCTATTCTTTTTAGCTAAACTTCTTGCACTGTTTATTTTTCTTCCTTTTCCCTCTACGTTGAAGAAAAAGAAAAGAGTAAAGATATAAACTATGTAAGAGGTTCAACTTAAACAGTATAATACAGTATGACTTATTACTTCCTTGTGTTTGCCAATGTTAAACAAAGATGAAATGTAATCACAAAGATTATCTTATACTAGGTCCATTTTTGTTAGCTGAACTTTTTCCATGATTCTTCTTTCTTCCTTTTCTCTTTATATTGAAGAAAAAAAAGAGAACAGATGAACTGCATAAAAAGAATAGTCTTCTGTATCTCTTGTTAGAAAGTGCCACAAGTTAAAAATGTTTATTATTAATTTCAAGATGTTTGGTCAATTAGAGATTAATTCTGTCCTTTTGATCTTAGATATAAGATATTTTGAGAGATACTGAGCTAATCAATTCTTCTCTTATAGGTAAAGCAGAATACGAGATCATGCAAACAGCTTGGAGAGAGCGCAATCCAGTAGTGAGGATACAAGCGGCACACAGTGCTCTCGATCGTAATCCCGATTGTGCACCAGCTTATATTCTTCTCGCGGAGGAAGAGGCCACTACTATCATCGAGGCGGAGAAGATCCTGAAACAAGCTTTGAAAGTGG
Organism: Trachymyrmex septentrionalis; assembly: GCF_001594115.1. Lineage (NCBI taxonomy): Eukaryota > Metazoa > Arthropoda > Insecta > Hymenoptera > Formicidae > Trachymyrmex > Trachymyrmex septentrionalis. The sequence goes on from NW_017305180.1 coordinate 7,823,889, forward strand.
CTGAAAATAATTACAGGAAATCGCAGAATACGCAACACCAGGGATCCATAGCTGAGGCAATACACAGAAGAGATACGAATGTATTGATTTATATCAAAAGAAGACTAGCAATGTGCGCGAGAAAGTTAGGAAAACTTAAGGAGGCTGTGAAGATGTTTCGTGATCTCACAAAGGAGGTACCGCCCATCATGAATGTATTGAATATCCACGAGAATTTGATCGAGACTCTATTGGAGATGCAAGCATACGCGGATGTACAAGCTGTTCTAGCCAAGTATGATGATATCAGCCTGCCCAAGTCGGCAACCATTTGCTACACAGCGGCGTTGCTGAAGGCCCGTCTAGTGGCAGACAAGTTTTCACCCGATATTGCTAGCAAACGCGGTCTGACCACCGCCGAGATGTCGGCGGTGGAGGCGATCCATCGGGCCGTAGAATTCAATCCTCATGTACCCAAGTATCTCCTGGAAATGAAGCCGCTCATCTTGCCTCCTGAGCATGTGCTGAAACGTGGTGACTCCGAAGCGATTGCGTACGCGTTCTTCCATCTGGCACATTGGAAGCAGATAGAGGGTGCTTTAAATTTACTCCACTGTACTTGGGAGGGCACGTTCAGGATGTTACCTTATCCACTTGAACGTGGGCATCTGTTTTATCCGTATCCAACGTGTACTGAATGCGCCGACCGAGAACTCCTGCCATCGTTCCACGATGTCAGTGTCTATCCGAAGAAGGAACTACCCTTCTTCATTCTTTTTACCGCCGGTCTGTGCTCGTTCACTGCACTATTGGCTCTGTTGACTCATCAATATCCGGACACCATGGGCGTAGTCGCCCGTTCGATGCTTGCCTGGTTCTCCCATCCGTTTTATTATCTTCTTGACAAACTAGCTATCTTGCCCTCTAACTTATTGCAGCAACTCTCTAGAATATAAGGCTGTATTTCCATACGATCTCCATTAATATAAGGACTTATTGTGATACTTGCGACATACTTATTGCTTTATTTTTATTGTAGGCGTCTTTATGAGGTATGTACGCGTAAATGTGTAAAAGTTCCAATTTACAATTTTTGTCGTGACTGATACCGTACTGATATCTTGTAGCGACGATTATGTGTTTATATACCGTTAAGTTCGAATCTGAACTCGAAACAACGGACAATGAGTATAACAGTAATAAGAATTTTAAGCAGTAACGTTTTCGTTACGCGTATATATAATATATATATAAATTAGTAATATATATATATGTATAAAATACGAAATATTTCTAGATTATGTATAATATCGATATATTGTATAATATATGTATATATATATATATATATATTATATAATATATTATTATATAAAATATGAGGAAAGATGTATCATCGATCAATCATTACATCACTAATACTGATATGCGGTTATACAAATTTATGCGAAGTGGCAGTTGGGTGCTAAATAAATTTTCTTTGTTTTATCGCATTCATATTTATTCAATGATGGATATTACCAATAGCTTGTAATGAGGTGAAAGATCAAGGCAAATCAGAGATCTTAACATTTCACGTGTCGATAGAACAGGAAGTAAGTTCGGCCACGTTCAATCGACCAAGGGTGAAAGGATTAATAATCCTTTCGCATATCCTTGCGCAATCATTCTTACACAGCATATAACAACGAGAATGTTAATATTCTTCACGTAATTACACGTATAATATATTATACAATTTTTACGAGAGCCCGCCGAAACCAAAAATAAAAGACCACCAACGTGTCACAAGTGTCGACGGATTAGTTTCGCATTCTCTCAATCATCCTATAATCCGATCCGTATCCGATTTCTGGTCTGCCTGTCTATTGTGAGACGGTTATGATAGAGAAGAAGAGACAGCGGGAGCGAGAGAGAAAGATATAAGACACTTGGAAGTCAGAGGGCCCAGGTCTCTCTGGTACTCCGGGCTGGCTCCAGCCGTAACTTTGATTTTGTTTCGAAAACATTCATTCTCGATTAAATTCTTAACTGATATAGTATAATAAGGTGAGATAAAATTTGTCATTTCATATATATGTACAATATCTCTTTATAGTTTATCTATATATATCTATATAATTTACTTAAACGGACATATGTACGTAAAACGTCACGCGAGGAATTACAATTAAATTAATTATCCTCCATACACAGCTACTGCGCTTCTCGCATTCACAGCTATGGGAAAGGAAGGGAGAGGGAAGGGGGAATGAATGTTTACGTAATATAAGAACATGTAAAAACTTTCAAATGTGATCCTTAAGATTCGCTGTAGTATAATGCTTAGTCCTTAATTTCATACCGCGTGTACAATTAGATGTATTTATCGAAGAATTACTAATCTACGAAATAGGAAATATTTTGAGTATTCGCCTCCCACTAATGTCCGAGCCTATGTTTTGTACGTAGCCTTCTCGCGCACTTGCTAAAATTACGTTAGAATTCCCCGGGGATGGAAATTCGCTGATTTTGCCCTACCGTTTAGTAGGCTCTTTTTATTGCCGCGAATTATCTACGAAAGTCCACGCGATGTTTCTCTCCATTTTTTTTTCTTTGCTATATATACAAATTACAGATTGTCCGCTTCACGCCCAATCAGCTCCACGCTAAGATTGCCACGTTAACACGTCACTTCACTGTGTCTAGGTTTGATCGTCTCCACGTTCCTCTACACAAATAAGGCACCTTTAACAAATTACGCTTTATATAAGCTTCACTCGATTTAGCAGTCCAACGCCCTCAGTCAATGACGTCACGTCTGCGCTGCGGCGATAGCTAATTCGCAATTTGTCAATCGAGGCATACGTAAATAACAGCAGTCTTAATGTATCGAACAAAAAACGTTATATATAATGGATATATGTAATCAACTGGATACCAAAATTCTCATAGATCATTTCCTTCTTTCATCACCTAATTTCTCAAACGACGATAAATATTTTTAACTTTCAACGAAGCGCGCTCACACCCTTCAACTAAGTTCATGTTCTCTTAAGATATTCATATAGCGAAGTTTCTTAATTTATCAAACATCGAGATCGCTTTGAATTCTGCTAAAAATATTTCGTATCGTTCTTGCCCACCACGAAAGCAAGGAATAACGTCAAACTCAAAGAATAGCAATCTATTCGAATTCTATACGTTTAGCCTAATCGAGGCTATCTACATGTTCAAGAGGAAAGCGGTTTTTCCACTCTAAAACGTCATTTGTGCTTGTGGAATGCTAGAAAACAGCGTTGTCCAACCGAAATTTCAGCTCACGTGCCCAGAAAAAGCTTTCTGCCTTTTTCCCCGCTATCGTGCAATTATTATATACGCAAAATCATAAGTCTTTATTTACATAATTTAAGCAAATATGTTTATCGAAAAATTGAGAAAATATCTCTAACGCCAATTACAATAAACAGCAATACATAATTAAATCAAATCTTTTTTATGTTACTGTATTTTTATCATAACTTGCGAATATACGGAACAAATTACCCGACACGATAGATTGACTATATGCTTCCTGGCCGGCACGCAACTGCCGATTGGTCAACAGAGTTATTAAATAGATGTAAAAATTGTGGAAGAAATACCACAATACATATTGATGTCCTTCCTTTTTATCTCACGAAAGAGTTTTAACCGAAACGTGATAGACAGAGAAGATTGGTTAATCTTGATATTAAAGAGTACCGTTTGCAAAATATTGATATCGATCATAGAGTTTAGTGGACCACGAGTGAATGCTGCCTTCGACTAAATCCTCAACATGTCGACGCAACTGATCCTCCGTTAACGTGAGGTGGAATCTATTCTTGAGACCTTGAACAGTTGCCGCTCCACCACTGCGGAAACATGGAAGCTGAGAGCCTGCGGGAAAAAATCAATAAAACCCATTGAAATATGCGGGTTGAAAGTACACGCGAACAAATGTGTGAACGATCAGTACGAACGGTCTCTATCACTTACCCGACAACATAATCTCAACGAGGTTAACTATTTTCTCCATGTGCTTCCGCGCCGCAATTAAGCCTTGAAGAATGAGGCTCTTAAATTCCTCGAAGAGCTTGGACTGATTGCCACCCATCACCTCGACAAATTCCGGCGTCAGTTTAAATGGGCTAGTTTCGAAGCCGAGATTTCGCGGTGAAGTTGACAAAATGAATCCGAAATCTATGTGGATTAGATGACCATCGCTGTGCAGCAAAATATTGCCATTATGACGATCTTTTACTTGAATAAGATAGCTGACGAGGCAATACGCAGCACAGCTCTGAATAAAATTTCTCTGCGCCATACGGAACGTCTCTGAGGTAAAAGGGCCGAACTCTCGTTCGAAATATTGGAAAAGTGTTAATTGGCACTGCTTCTTTACTTGGTGGAGTGAAACGGTGTTCAGGATAGGTTCAATCAGACCACTGTCGTTCGACAGACATAATATTCTGTAACAAAAAATCAAATTGTCATTCAAGAGCAGAATCATCGAATATCATTATATAATTTCAATATATTAACGAATTATATATCAGTTAATAATTATTTCCTCAATAAGAGAGAAGAACAATTAACTTTTTTCACAAGACGAAAATTTCCAATAGTAACTCGCACTTACTTATATGGTCGTACCCAAAGGGGCACTTGCTCGTCTTGCCAAATCTTTTGCAACATTGAAAGCAACTGTGAGGCGAGAAGTTCTTGTCTGAGATCATCACCGCATTTTACGATAACCGCGAGTAATCTCCAAGATGCCAAGTGTCCGTACGGACTGGAAGCTCTTATGCGTCGTTGCTTCTGCTCCCATGGCTCCTTGAGAACCGCTGCCGATGGATCCTCGGGATCATGACTGAAAGTTGCGCTTGGCGTAGCTGCCATTTCGCTTAATCTTCTTTTGATGTCGCCCGGTACAAAGATTGGTTCCCTGCTATCGGACGATTCTTGACTCAGTTGCGATATGGTATCCCGATCTTTTGGTTTACGAAGCTGTAAATACTGAATAAATGGAAAAATTAAAATATAAATTATAATTAAAGAGATATATAAGGTCACTCGAATAAGATATATACCTGCTGTGTGATCTCGTCGTCTTCCTGACTCCAACAATCATTAGGATCGTCATCGGGAAAATTAAATGCCACATCTACATTTCTAACAGAATAAGGCGAGACATTTTTTACAGGGGTTTGTCGTACCGCCGAGTTCTGTTGACTGTCTGAAGTGGATATGTTAGATTGTTCGCCGCCTGTTAAGTTCTCCTCAGACTTAGTATGCCTTAACGAGCTGCCCATTATTTTCGTCGGCACGGGCGATGTATATAAATCCTCCACCTCTAATACTTCCACGTATATTATATAAGGTGCCTAAAATAGTATCAACATAGAAATCGATATTCAAATGACAAATTTCACAGTAGTGCTGAGAAAGTAAAACGAAATATCTGCACCTTATCTTTGCTATTAAGAACGGCGGCGTACTGTGGCGGAACTCGTACGATATGATGCGGTATCGTACTGTGCAGAGGAAGCCACACCCTCGCAGGGAGATTCAAATTAAGCGTATTGAGCTCTGCCACTAATTGAACGGTTTTACTTTCCTTTGTTGGGATAGTCCCGAGCAATTTACCAATTGATATTAGAGCTTGAATAAATTCGAGTTCTGGCGCGAGTCGAGGTGCCTATAAGACATACAAGATTCAGGTTAAAGCTTCAAGTACAATGTTTGCTACTTTCGTACAAGATAATAACTCACGTTGCAAAAACAATCAGTTTTTTGGCCTCGCAAATCGTTCACCACACCTTGGCAGGAATAGAAGCAGGTACAGCCGTTGTCAAACGCTCGACCAGAGCTCAGGTCCCCAAGACTTACTTTATTTATTATACCTTTTGAAGAATATTGAATGATCACACAGTATGAAAATTCACATACATGACACATAATTTATTGATTTAAAATGCAAATCGTTTTAATTTAAATAATTACCGGAATGACTACGGCGTATAGTCTGGAACAATCCAGTAGCGTCGGACTGAGATCTTTGGTGAGTTTTCTTATTCGGCGACGTAAGGGTTTGCGTCGAGGGCAATGGTGATGGCGCAGGAACTTGCAATCCAGCAACACGCTGCTTTCGACCCTCATTTCCCTTTGGCCTAAAACATTACACATAGAAATAAATCTGCTTCAAATTCACATACAATTATTCCTGAAACATCAATCTATCAACATTTCCAAAATACAAAAGTTTTGCATTGTTTTCTATTTATTAATCTTACCTGAGTTCATCTGACAGGATAAGATTTTTCAACTTGGTCCCATGAGACTTTTTCTTTGATGGCAAATGAGCATCAGAACTGTAAGCGTCTAGCAGCCAAGCACACTTTAATGAGAAATCTGCCGACTGTCTACATCTGCAAAGCAATTCGTTTAATTTCAATCCATCCGAATCATAACGTCACGATTTATAAAATAAGTAATCAAGCGATCTTCTAAGAATCCTATTTACCTATGAACAAGATATGGATAAAGGACTTCTGTTACATCGTGAAGTTGTATGTACATTACAACTAACTGTGGTAAATAAAAGTCCACGTCGTTATCCGGAAAGCTGAACATCTTGTTACCTGTAATATATCACATGTCATATTTACCGTCAACATGTTGCATTAAAAAAATTTTATTTCACAAAAACGATATTTGGAAAGTTACATGTGATGAAAATAACATTATTCGAATATGATACGTAAAACATTTTTTTCCTGATGTTTATTATACCTAGATAACTCTGAACGCCGGGTTCTTTGGAATTGAACAGATAAGATATAGCCATGGACATGTCAAATATCTGACTCTCGAAGAGTCGCAGCAGACAGCCTTCGGAAGGTTTCGGTTGCTTCGTCTCTTGTTTTTGTCGACGGACGATGTCCGATTGCTTTTTCACCGTCTCAACTTCTTGCTGCTGCGTTGCAGTCGTGCCGCAACAGAGGGTCATGGCCGCTCCGGCTAATTCGTTCTGGCTCGTATCGGCCACGGACGGTGATGACGACACTTGCATAGCGCCTTGATAAATATCGTCGCATTCCTGATAGTTATGTTGATCGCCACTGTCACGTTCTCGCACACTCACGTTTGGTCGCGGTTCCTTCGAGCAACATTTACCATCGTTCGCGTCCTCGCACCGAGAACGATCACCGTTGCTCTCGTTCTCGGGGGATACAGGAGACGCTGGACTGTCACTAAGACGCGTGGACAGTTCTACAGGTGACACTGGCACTGACATTGACATTGACACTGACACTACACCGGCACTGTTCTCCATACCGTCCACCGCATCGACCGAATATACGTCACCCGGCTGCGACACGGATGAGTCGAGGCTCTCACGGCTATGCAGATGATCCACGCTGGATTCGCGGGTAGCGGATGCGTTCGTAGCGTCGCTCGAGCCGCTGTCAGAGCCACAGAGAATACCGGAGTCGTCGGAACCGAGACTGGCCAGATCTTCGCGTTCCCGCGCAGTGCGCGCGCTCTTTCCACATGATCCCGAGGATGACGATGATACCGTTGTCGTCTTAGAAACTGATGAAGGCGCGGGATTCTCGCATTCCGGACTCGGAGTAACGTCCACTTCTGGGATCCGTTGCAGAGCGGAGTCCAAACTCCGATTTCTATGATGGTGTGTCAGCGTCGTTGCGGTCGCCTGAGGCACCGGCGGTAATAGGATACCCATTGATCTAGGAATAACAAGATGTATAACTTTATGATTAATAGTCTATGCATTGCCATTTCCTCGAATATGCTGTATAGTAGTGTATAGATTACTTCGAATTTTGCAAATGTATTTTTGATTTTTTAGTACAAATAAAAAAGAAGATAAAAATACAAAATGTTTTAAATTTTTATAGAAATATGTTTTCTATATATATGACGATTTATATAATTAATATATATATATATATATATATACATATATGTATATATATATATTTAACTTCTCTATCTTATCACAAAGCAATATATTCTTCTTATAGCCTATTCTCTATTTCATTCTACAAATATACAATTTGATAATATCCTTAATATTGTAATATTACTATCACTCACATTAATATTGTAATATCACTGTTCTTTGTTGCTTCTTAATGCCTTAAACACTGTATTTTTGCGTTTAAATAATTTTTCTTCTTTTTTCCGTTGCAAAAGAGCAACTTATATTTTATCATCTATGTTATGTATTAGAATGTTAAACCATTTTTTTAATAAGTAACACTTAAACTTTTCTTATATAGATACATATTTATTCTTCGGTAAGATTATTTTTCCGAACTAAAAAGAATTGCACCAAAACAATGACTAGTTCCAGTTTCCAGTTGGCGACTGCGAAAGTGCGAAGTGCCAATGAGAAAAATAGATACAACAGTGTCGCGCGTGATTGCGATTATTCGTTGCGGTGATTATTAATATTGATGACGCTGTCGCCGTCGATCGCTGCCAATTTAAATATCTCGACTTGTATTCCTCCGTTTTATATGCGACGTAACTTCCACTCGTATCGTCAATTCCGACGTCGCGGACGCCGTGGCGTCGATCGCATACATCGAGGCAAATTTACGATCGCTTTTATTCAACAAGTGCCAGGAAATGTCGGAGGCGAGCGCCAGACGCGTCGCAAATAGCTCGCGCGTGTGTCGCGGAACGATCTCGCCGAGTATTCACGGGATCGAAAACAGATACCTGAAGTCCAAACTGTGGTTTCGTTGATGCGTGGTCAGTCTGCTGCGTGGACTGATCGACGGATTCGGCCGACCGTGCACGAGAGGAACATTACAGCTGGCCAGTTTGTGCCGTTTGATGTGTGTCACGCTTTCCTGGCGCGTAGGTCCACCAGTCGGCGTCACTGCCACCACTTCGCTCATATTAGAGTCGAGTACGAGCATCGGCTCGGCTAACAGTCATCTGCTGGCCATGCTGGGGCTTCACCTACAAAACATAAGAAACGGAATCAGTGACATTTCTCGAACGTTCAAAGTATGCGTCGACGGCGTGATAAAAACGATTCTTAGATTTGACATATTAGATATAAAGATTATGGAAAAAACAATCTTATTATATATCCAGATTACTTTATTCAGTGTTTTAGCAACACTGCACAACTTTCCAACAATATTACGTGTAATCAAATAATATAATATATCTTATACAATACAGAACTTGCAACAATGTTGCTGTAACATTGCTAAAATATTGTAATATTGTTGGAATAATCTGTGATGTATGGAACTACTATGCACTCATTCTTTTTAATTCTCAAGCGATTTTTCGATAATTATATACGATGTACAGATACGATATACAGAAAAATACTTATTACCTATATCTACATAAGCAATATTTACTTGTTTCAAATATTTCAAAAGTTCCGCAATCTGTCATCACAAGCATCAAATTTATTCAAAATATATTTTCTGAATCCTAAAGTAAATTTAATACTTGAATCAAAATGATTAAATTAAAACAAATTAGATTTGCTTATTATATGAAGTCGCTTCTTCGATCAATTTTATAATATTCTTCAAAAGAAAATAAATTCTTGTTGAGTACACAATAATAAGTTTTTCTAAAATTTATAATAAATATATTTTACGATTATTCTCAAGAAAATACTCTTTGTTAAAGATAAGATAATTATTCAAAAGAAAGGAAATAAATTGAGTAATCACTTTTTTTAGCAGTAGAATGATATTTTTCTGTGTGTAAGGTTGCGTATTTAAAACGATATAATATATAAATGTTATAATAGCGTTAAATAATTCGTTATAATATTATTAATTATAATGCTCCTAATTTTTCGAAGAAATGTGCAGGAATGACTCAATCGTACTAAGAGTTAAGTATACTTCCAATAGTATATGGAAAAAGCGCAAAGAACATTAAACGGCTCGCACGATTGTTGTCATTGCTCGCGTGAAAAACTCGAGAGACAACATACTATTTCCGGTATTCTCATTCTTTTTGTAAGCATAAGCTGATAAGAACAAATAATATCATTTTTTAAGTTTATGACACGAATACCATTCGCATATAACAAATCGTAATGTCAACGACGATTGCTCAGCACGAAGGAGGACACGTTCAATTCCGTTATCAGTCGTATTTGTCAAACACTGCGATAAGGAAATCGGTATCTCGAATCGGAGAGAGCCGCGTATGCATCTTTTAAGTAATATATACAAGAAAGAAAACGCCGTTTTACATGCAGTGCCGCGATATTTTGGTTATATAACGTCTCGATATCACGAGAACAGCCGCGAAACTGAACTACCGGAAATCGCGTCTGTCTAGAAGGCCAATCGCGCCGTTTTAGTGTCTAGATAAGACGCGAAATTGAAACTTCCTTTCGAGAAATAAGAATTCATGTCGAAGTGAATTCCATCCGTACAAATCGCTTCAAACGATACTTATAATGCAGACGAAATTTTAAACCGTTCTGAAATTAATCTTCTGAAAAGAGAAAGCGAAGAATCTGCAATCTTGAAAAATCTGTAGCTTTACGATACGTAATCCTGATGTTTCTTTAAATATGGATATAAAGTAGCTGGAAAATAAATCTCGTTTTATAGAAGTCACATCAAGCAATCATTAACCATACAAAAAAATATTTTGCTGCATCAGCTAGTATTATCGCTATTTTTTGTATCTAGTAGAAAATTATATATCATACGCATAGAATTTATAACACAATATTCTAACGATGCAAAAAATTTAGGTCTCATAATCAAACATCAATCATTGCTAAATAAGAATCACTTTTATCATCTGATTCAACGTTACAAAGAGACTTTCTTGATAAATTTGACAAGTGATTCAAATATAAATTCTGTCTTTGTCATCTATATTGATTAGATATAAAACGTATCCCATACCGTAGTGCTTTCTAATTATTTATTTTTTTAGTTACATGGAAAAAGCAATTCTGCTGAAGAATCTAAAAATTTAGCTAAATATAGGTCTGAAAATAATTTTGTTAAACCATCAAAAAAATTTCAAAGAAATAATTTTAAGCATGATAAACAATGCTGCAAAAGATTTTGACATTCTAGCAATCAGTTTAAACGTCTCACATAATAATTTTAATAATCCAACAAAATTATTTTCAGATCTGTTTATAACTAAATTTTTCTTTAGTAAAATCGTTCTTTCCCCGTGTAATTTTTCATAGATAATGTTCGCTATAACTGCAAGATCATTGTTTTCAATGAATAGTAAACCGAAACATGAGTATTAATCGTAAAGATTATCGAAACATGATTATTAATTGTAAAAATATATGCACAAGAAGACGGTTTTGTTAAAACATTTAAAAACTTAGCTATTTTGTTAGGCTATCAAAATAATTACATAGGACGCTCAAGCAGATTGTTAAAATGTTAAAACTTTTTCCAGCAGTGCTCATCGTGCTTGAATTTTCTACATAATTATTTTGATCACAATAAAATTGTATTCAAATTTGTATCTACCTAAAGTTTGAGATATTTCAACAAAACCGTCGTACTTTCCGTGCATATATGCGTTTAAATGCACGTAGGCAACAATAGGATAAAAGGTCAACGAAAAGTCGAAGGATTTTTGTTGAATTATCCACGTTGTAACGGTAACGAATTGAAAAAGTCACGATACGTGTAACACAGACGTGTAGAAAGTGCGGCTTTTTATCAATTCGACCACTTTCTAGGATCTTCCTGGCGCAGAATGGCGCGCTTCATTCTACGCACAATTATCCTGCGGGTAAATAAACGCGAGTACAAAAGACGATGCAATATTCCCGGTTAGTTACGTAGTTAGTTACATGGAGAACAAGCGCTTCGATGAGAAAATAAACTCATTCTCTGAACTTTTCTACGTCGAACGTGAATATACCGCATTACTTCGAAGCTACATTAGAACGCTCCGACTAATGACTTTTCGCAATTAATTCTCGCGCGATCCCAAAATATTTTAATAATTTAATATTCAACGATCCTTTATTTCTCAAGTGAATGTGTGTTCCTGAAACTTGTGAAAACTCGCCAAACGAGCTGACACTCACCGAGTGAGTTTCGCAATCTATATAGAACGAATTTGAAAGACGCTCAAGCTGAGGAGCACACAAACAATAGAGTCAAAAGCATTGAAATACTAAACTCCGGCAAGGCTTTAAAATAATCCTTAATTGCGCAAACGTACCGTCAACGAAGCTAACTGTCCATTAACCGATATTTCTTCACCCGAGGGTGTCCATTTAGTGACATTAACTGCCGAGGAACGAGTAAATCCCACTATCTTTTTATACGTGTTACTTTTTCAAAACGTCGAATTATTTCTTCACGTGACAAAAATATTGTACGTGGTATTTGAAAGATTGCGGCGCGGGTGTCTCGATGCGGAACCGTGGATTTCTATCTCGACATACGGATCGGTTGCGCATTGCAAAATCCGCCGACTTGAAACTCGCGACATGCGTGGTACCATGTGCTTTCACCGATCTGCTTCGGTGCCGACGTGTACTCGACGGTACGAATGTACTCGCTCCTCCTGAGTTCCCAAATTGCGATGTAGACGATATACTTCGGTTCCGACCGTAGGCTGTCTCTTCCTGTGTTTATTCATATCGCGGAATAATCCCAATCGAATCTTATAAAAGTGTTAAAAGTGTCAAACAGGTTTAAGAATCAATGTAATAAATCAATAAAATAATAACAAAAATGCCCAGTTCATCAGCATTAAATGGACACACATGTATCTTCTATTTTTATATATATATATATATAATTCCGGTTGATACTTGAACTGGTCCGTTCAATCTCACTTGTTGATACCGGATATCGAAGCGATATTGATACGTATCATATCGAAGCGAATAATTTATATCTTAATGGACTTTCGGTATCTCTATAATTATTACATTAAGTTTTATAATTCATCATGTCTAATTATAAGATCGATTATTTTAAATAAAGGATTAATTAAGATTTTTTTAAATTATTTCTGCGTCAATCGTATGGAAATAATTTAAATGATATGTCGTAAATTACAGAGCACTTTATCATTTGTCTTTCTCTTGGCAATATCAAAAGAGAAATTATTTAATGTGTCGCAGTTGAAAGATTAATTTCCTAAATCACGGTGCAATAATTATAGCTGCTACACGATCTTTTTATGATTATCGTGCCACATCAACAGTATAATACTCGGAAAAAAAGGGAGATAGCTTTTTTTTTCTTTAATGGCTATACCGGTATAACGAACGCAGAGGCGGACATGATGAACGCAACTAGCTATAAGCGAATTACGATGATCTAATCACCTCGATGATCTAATAATTGGCGTCGGTGACCGAGCGGCTTTAACGACTTTTGGAAGCGTGATTAACACGCGGGCGTTTTCACACGCGTAGGTGTGAAACTTGCGCTAGAAAGTCGCGCGAAACTGCGAGATGGCGATTCGAAGATTTCCTTTTATAAAAGACTTTTGCGAAGCGAAGGACACAACACGTTCGCGGAAGAGGCTCGCGGATGATTATATTATCGTCGCGAAACGAGACAATGGTTGCGTTTAGAAAAAATAACTTTGCAACGTAGTAAGATTCTTTACTATGATTGATTTATATATTCATATATAGGTCTAGTAAGGATAAAAATCAATCATATTAGTCTGGAACCTTGCTCTAAGTGGCCATAAACCGTAAAGGCATAAGAAATTGGTCAATCACAGTCGAATGTGAGGGGAATAATGGATTATGAGTATTGGTCAATTGTTTACGGCTTCACGGCTTATGGTCTCTTAAAGCAAGATTTTGGACTAGACCTTAAGCAACGTTTGTAATGTAATTTTAAGACGTAAACTTATGCTTTAAAGCCCGATTGCGCTAACGTTACTTTAATTTTAAGCGAGGCTTAACACTCGCTCCCTTTCTCTCTATCAACTTTAAAAAAAGAAAGAAAGAATGTTAAGCTTCGCTTAAAGTCAAACTAACGTTGGTGCAATCGGGTCTAAAAGCTTTAAGGGCTCAAGGCGTAAGAAATTCACCAATCACAGTCGAATGTGAGAAGAATAATCGATTATGAGTATTGGTCAATTTCTTATGGCTTTACGATTCACAATCTTAAAGCAAGGTTCTGAACTAGATCTCAAACAACGTCTGCAATGAAATTTTAAGGCGTAAAACTGAAGCTTTTAAGCCTTAAGACGCAAGAAATTGACCAATCGCAGTCGAATCTGAGAAGAATAATCGACTATAATTGATCAATTTCTTTCAGCTTGAGGCTTAAGCTTCAATTTTAAAATCTCATTGTGAAATTCTCATAAAATATCAAATTACATCCAATTTGAGTTATTCTTAACTTTCTATAAAGTCGCCACTGTTCTTACCAATATGTTGTTAATTTGACTAAAACAGTGGAGTTGAACAATTTAACTCAAGAAAATGAATTAAATTTAATTTATTATTTACTAAATACGTAATATGGACGATATTTACTTTGAAAGTAACCACAGAAATGGATTAATTTATATCTCGACACATATGAAAGTTAAAAATAACAAAATGTAATTTAACTCAAAGGATTGGATTATCACTGCTTCTTTATAATATCTAATAATGTAACTACTTTAAAGAATCTTAAAACATTTGCAAAACTGCTTTTTCTGCTGAACACAACCAATGTTCTACGTGCGATTTACGTAAAACGATGCGAAATCAGATAGTTTCGAATGAATGAAAGATCTCACACAGTTAAGGCAGTAACCAGGGAAAGGATTGAAAGCCTCTGATCCAAACCTGTCTATAAAAAAAAAAAACTTGGAATCTTCCTCATTTATACACGTCAAATCATTTTAGACATCAAACTAAGATTTATAAATTGAAATCTTCGAACCGACAGGGATAACATTCGCAGATGTTTGATATTCAAGCAGATCAAGTTCCATTTGCTTAATGCACGCATATCTTCTTCGCGGAATGAAATGCATGGGAAATCATTGATTAGACATCTTGCAATGCCTCATCGATGGCCATTCTAACTAGTTCTAACTCTCTAAAACTTTTAGAGCAAATCTTACTCCGAAGAGTGAAATTTCACTCTTAAAGATTGAAAATGGTGTCTGCATTCTTTTTCAAGATTGATTTAATTTTCACTCTTTAAAGTAAGACTCCACTTCAAAGAATTTAGAGAGAACTTTTTAAGTTCTACGATAATTAGAATTTCGCGATGCGTATCTCAAGAAGTCTGTCTGTCTGACCTCGTGACATTTCTGACGGCATCCGTGAAACTTGAACGTCAACGTCGCGAAGCCTCACATGCGAGAAAATTTTTTGAATAATATATTATCTTATTATATATGTATGGATCTCGTAGCGGTTAAAATTCATATTTCTTGTTTTTGATGAATATCAAAATGCAGTTTCTGATGTAACTGGGCAACTGTATAAATTATCGCTATCACATTCATTACGCACGTGATGACACTATTTATCATATCCAAAACGTACTATCTTAAAGACCATTCTACAGCTAACTGCTGTTCTCATTGAGTAAGTACGATCAACTTTTGGAATATAATTATAATAACAAACAGAACAGTGTGTTAAGTTAGCATTAAGTAAATCTAATCGTCGTCGATTATCTGATAAAAATAATCTTGGCAATTTCCATTTTCGACGCTACGCCAATGTTTGTAAAGTTATCGCGACAAGTAAACAACATAAAGATTATTATTTTTGACAATGAAATTCAGATTACTCAAATAAAAATTCAAATTAAAATAATTCCTAATAATAATTCAACAAGAATAATACAATAATAATCTAAACTATTTCAAATGTACACTA
>NW_017305180.1:7839853-7866672 GCF_001594115.1 Trachymyrmex septentrionalis
CAAGAATAATAACAACAAGAATAATACAATAATAATCTAAACTATTTCAAATGTACACTAAGAAAAATGTTCTGATTAAATCAACAAAAAGATCCAACAAGAATGGCATTTTAATGAGATCAAACAGAATTTCTGGTTATTTGTTCGGTTTCACGAAAATGCCTCTTCTTTAGAATTGTTATCAAGTTTTAAAATTCCATAACTATTCCTTGATTTCCAGGCAAAATTTCACGATTTTCTCTGATACATTTAATAATACATATTTTGAAATTTTTCGTATTTTCATCTTGATTTGAAAACTATCAAATATTTTATTGAGAGAACAATTGAATATAGCTAGAATATTAATTAGAATATAGATAAAATATTAATTACTATTGATGTTGCTGACACTGCTTGCATTTAATTATTAAGTTAATAATATTCCAAAACAGCGTAGCGGTGTGATGAATGCATATTAAACTCTCTTTAAAGCCAAGAATTTTTATCTTCCAGAAAATTTTGCAAAATTCCGTGAGATTTCTCTGATTTCTAGTTTTATGACAATCCTCTTGTTAGACCCTTTCATTAGTTTAATCA
Source organism: Trachymyrmex septentrionalis (assembly GCF_001594115.1). NCBI lineage: Eukaryota > Metazoa > Arthropoda > Insecta > Hymenoptera > Formicidae > Trachymyrmex > Trachymyrmex septentrionalis. The sequence goes on from NW_017305180.1 coordinate 7,840,433, forward strand.
GAACATTTTTTGTCAGTACACATATAGGCGTAATCAGGATAGCTCTGGTATAGAAAACGAGAAGAACAATTTTGTTCAAGTATTTAAAAGTTTAACTATAGCTACAACTCTGAAAATAACTCGGTCAGACCATCAAAATAATTATATAGGACGCTGAAACTAATTGCAAGAATGTCAAAACGTTTTTTACAGCATTGCTCAGCATGCTTACGATTCCTACGTAATTATTTTGTCAATCCAATAAAATTACTTCAAATATCTAACCAAATTTTTAGGCACTTTGGCAAGATCATTCTTTTCCACGTGCACGCAGCATTAAAATATATAGGTACCCACAATTACATCTTAAACATTTCTCTTCAACTAAACTAAAAGCCGACAATATATAACGGATCAACAACATGCACGCACACAGGAGAATTTTCTCGTGCTGTTGCATCAAAATCTAAAAGCACGCGGCTTGCAAATATCCGATTGATCACTGTTAACAAGATATAATCGTCGCATGCCGTTTCCTCGCAACGCAGAATCCACGACGGTGGTGATCTTTTGCGATTTCGATCTAAGCGCTGTACCGCGATCTGTACCGCCTCTCCGTCTCGCCGCGCCGCGCGAGCGTCTCCTGGCACCATCACCGCCGCTCCGCTCCGCGCCGCTTCGCTTCGCGTTACCAGCTCGCTCGCTCCGCGCTCGCCCGCGCAGCGAGATGGGTGTGCCATGTTCGCGAGAACGAGCTTCCTGTCGATCTCGTGCGTGTTGACAGAACATTGAAAAATCCACACCCCCGTCGCCGGTCGCTGTCGCGCCGTTCTTCGTGACGGAATCAATTACCCTCCCCTCCCCTCGCCGCGCCGCGCCGCGCCACGCTACGGCGCGACGGCGACGCGACGCGACGTAAACGTAACGTAAACGTCAAAGTCGGCGTCGACGTCAATCCCATTGGCACTCACCTCGCGCTCGAATCCGGGATCCCGAGCTACGATGCTACCGACATGCCACGGCCTGTCGTCGTTCGATCTTGGCGAGTCTAGGCGAGCCGAGTTTCAGAGTTTCACGGCGACGACGCGTGGGGACGTGTTTGCGGGAGAGACGGAGTGCGAACTGCGAAAGAGACGGACGGAGAAGGAGGAGGAGGAGAGAAGTGTATCGTCCCGTCGTCTATCTCTTGTATCTGCCTTTCGTATGGAATGTTGAACACCAGCGAGCACGAGTATACCGTACAACCGGGTACGAGGCACTAGACACAGCGACACACACCCGACGCTCGCACTTCGTAATGGCAGCGACACGTTCCGGGGCGGTTTACGCACGCATGCACGCACGCACGCACGCACGTTCCCGTCACCCGTGCCGTCGTGCCGTTTCTCGCTGCCGCCGGCTACGCCCAACAACGCGCGTCGATCGCGGCTCCGTCGCGGGCACGATGCGCGCGATGCATCGCGGGGGACGAGTGACGACCGCGACAAGCGGTGAAGCGGATCGGAGGAAACGGCGACGATGCACCCGACGGCGACGGCGCTTGCTCGATGGCTCGATGGCTCGAATATCGACGGCTGGCTCGTGTCTCGTGATTATCCCGCGTCGTAGAGGAAGGAGCGTAGGTTCTCGCTCGGATCGTACCGAATCGACGCTGCGAGACGATGACTGACGATGACTGCGAGACGACGAAACCGCTTTTTTATCCACACCAAACCTCGACGTTGTTGTCCGTCGCACGACGCATTGAGCACTGACTCGGCGCGGCGCACTGCTGCCAACCGCGGCGCGGCGGACGTGAACGGTGAACTCTGGCCGGCCTGAATCACGGCTGCGCCGCGCCGAGTCAGGGATGTGCCTAGCGAGACTACGAACCCCACGACGGGCTTCTCGAGTCTTCCGTTTCTCCTGGGCTGGGTACAGCAGAAAAATACAATACCTTGCAATCATTTGCGATTGTGTAAGATTCTTTAATATGGATTGGTCTAGTTTCAGGAAATTAACGGCAAGACTTATATCGTATTAAAGAATTTTATAACGGTTGCAAAGTTGCTTTTTCTGCTGAACGCGGCCTATGAGAAACGCCCCGTTTGAATTACGATGGAAGAAAACCATGCGTTGAATACGGCATTTCCGTTGATGCGCATTTCTTGCCAAGCTTCGGATCTAAATGATGCGCACATTATGAACCCACCTCATCTAGATACAGACGATAAGGTGTTTTAGGAATTATCTGCCGATAAAGGCAGATAAAATTGTTTCTTATCGATTTGTATTACTTTTGAATTAAATCAAGTTTTGTACGACTATTTCCTATACGACTTTTTTTCAAATAAACAATTTCGCGTTCACGGATATGAATCTCTAATTATCAAAACAAATTTTTTCCGTTTCATATTTATATTAGCTAAGCTTCTTGAATTTATTGACAGGTATTTATTAATTAGAAAAGTTTACCTTTAAACTAATGAAGACTCAGTAAAGTTGAAACTTTTTTGTCATTCTATTTAATGTTCTAAAAAGTAAATTAATTTATAACACCCTTCACGGCTCACTTTTAGCCGATGACTTTATTAATTTGCTTTACAATAAACTTGCCAAACAAAATATAAAACATGTAGACGCCAAGGAAGGTTTCAAAGTTGACTCATGTTTTCTAATTCATCCGAAGTCCAAGTGACTCATTTGCTTTAGTTTTAAAAACCATTGATAATGAAATATGAATATTCTTCTTTCGTTTGAAACACTCCACTTGATTCATGTGCGTACACGCATACGTTAACAATTGCATACGTCATTTGACACCGTTGATGCCGATGCGAGTCTCTTTCGACCGCGTGAAAATTCCACACTCTAATTAATTATATCGTTCGCATTCACGACCCGGACCCCCCAATCGTCGTAAATTTAAATGACTATACCTAAAGAGGGAGAGATAGAGAAAAAGAGGAAGACGTAACGATTCTATTGAGCTTCTCTTACGTTACGCAATAACGAGTGATTTTATCACCTTCTCGAGAGGCGTACATAATTCTGCGGCGACGGCCATTATATCATAGCGCTGGCAATACTTACTCATCATCGCGTATTGACAGCGTTTCATCCCATTGTCACTCTACTCCGGCATTGTTCAGCGTCAAGAGTCCGTGTTGACAGTGCTGAAATGTAAGCCGTCGCTATCAACTGAACGGGATGACAGCATCGAAGATAAGAAAACCGTCGAGCCATCGTACGTACAGTCATACGTCTTAAAGAGTCTCTGCTTAATTGGCCATCGTGACGAAAAAAATGCAAATCGAAAATTGTTTATGTTTACAAAACATATTTGCGAACATAAACATTGATGATTTGTAATGGTTATACTCTCTAAATTCTTCTAGAGTGGAATTTCACTCTTGAAAGTGGAAATTGACAGACTTGAAAAGGAGTGGCTTAATTTTCAATCGTTAAAAGTGAGATTTTACTCTTCAGAATGACATTTACTTTAAAAGTTTTAATGAATGAACAATAAATTTTAAGTCTATTAATAATGCCCTGGTGAAAATTTTGCTTATAATTTTTATACGAATTGGAACATTTTTCAGAAATACTCAGAAATATTCGGAAAGTTTACATCTTCTCTCAGAATTTTTCATACAAGTGAATTCTGAAATATTCTGAAATTTCTCATCCCATAATTTTTAAAAAGTATCTTTAAATTTTTTATATTTTATAACATTTCATTAGAAATTATACTTACAAAGTATCTTAAAAATCTTACGATATTTCATAATTAACATAAATGGAAAATTCTGAGAGAAGCGATGTAGATTTTCTGAAAAATGTTCCAATTCGTATTATAAAAAATATTACAAGTTATAAAATTATAAAATATATATTATTATAAAATGATATAGAAATTCTGAAAAATTATATGAAATATTCTGAGAAAAATTTTCACCAGGATGAACATCGCCTTCTGAAACAAAACATCGATTTGTAACAGTAAACAACAATGTTAGTAATGAACATTGTCTCTTAAATATAATCGCCTCTCTCAAAATTAGCTTATCTCATAAACATTCAATAATCTAAATAATTCTTATCGTACTCATTGTCAAAGATAAACGATACGAAGTATCGATTCGAGATTAAAGCCGAAATTTTACACATTTTTTCTTGTATCATATACGCGTTCGAGAATCTGAATTTCTCGAAGCAAATTTCTTGATACGTATGCATTTAATTTTTAAAGAATTTATTTGAAAACATTTCGAATTCTCTCTCGAATTTTGTTTCACATCCTATTTAACTTTTACAGTACGAGAAAACCATACTATATAATGATACTGAAACAGTGTCATATTTTGAGTCAAGAAATATAGCAATGAATTATGACAAATTTACTCAAGGAAAAATTGTAAGATTTTAAAAGTAAACCTTTGCCTTTTAAGATGGTTAAAGGTTAAAGAAGGCTTAAAACTAAATGACTAAACAGCTTTCCCTTTTCCCCGAAAGAATTTCTGCTTTAAACGAATATTCATTAAATTATTTACAGTTTATTCAGACTTAGATTCAAAGCTCTTTCGGCTTTTCAATTGTTTCGCTACCTGTTTCGAAGAATTTTCTCTTGTATTTGCCGTTCAAATTCTTAAATAAATCATTTTCGTAGAATATCCCCAAATGAAATTTGTATAGAGCGAATAATTCGAGCAATAATAAACTTTCAACTTTTCCTTCCTTTTCTTTCCATGTTTAACTACATTCGTTTTGTTTCAACAAACGGAGAGCACAGCATGATGCAAGGAATGGATCTTTTCTTTGTTTGCCAAGGGCTTCTCCGGCGGTTTGCAGTGCCGGGGCCTGAATGAGCCATGGGCCCCGCCGTAAAGCAATAAGCATCTTGCTCTTGAGTTGGCACTGCGGTACCGGATGAACGATACTATTCGGGAGTAGAAAGGAAAGGTCGTGCGGTCACAAGTGCAGATGCACCCGGCTTAACATGTAAGCGGGATGGGCTGGAAGCCAAGCAAATAGAAGAAGCGTTAGGGCTAAGGTACCAGCTCCAAATCCAGCCACACGTTGTGGCTACACAAAATCCGCATGCTACTTCTGAATAACAACGGCCTTTCTTCGCCCAACCCCTTCCCCCTTCCACCCCCGACCGTCTTTTCACTAGCCCGAGGCTACGGCCTCGTAACGTTTCGCAACACAAGGCAGACCGACGATGCTTCCATATCTTGCATGATATGAGGTCTCGCGGGTATCACAAATTATTGTTAAGTTATCAATGACTCACGAAAGAATGCATATACGCGTTGCGCGCGTGAAATGTAAAAGATATACTGTACATATAAAGATTATATCTCGCATTTTATTAGCACGTTATTATAGCGCGAAAATTGATCTTTTGGTCGGCGTTGAAACCAGTTTCCCCTCAATAAAAATACGACGTATATGTTTCACGGGTAATTAAACATATTTACATATAATACACCGTGATGAAATTGACCGACTTCCTTCCGGTACCAGGTTTCTTTTTTAACAGCAGTTTAAGATACAGCTATGATGTACGTAACAGGTTTAAAATATATTACGAGTAGAAAAAAATACACGAGTCATCATGACATCAAAATGACATAAAGATAGCTCCGAAGCGGTTACTAAAAGTCACTTTTCAATCAGTTACAATTCATTTTAACGTCATTTTGACTTGTTATTCTACTTGGATTGGATGTTTATTAGTGGTGGCAAATACACCAGTCCCAGTTTCTTTGATTGCCTCTATTTTTTATACAGATCAAAGTAAACCGAATCGTTTTTATCAAAATAGATTTCGCTCAAGTAAATTGTCACATAGACTCGTAAAAATTTGCATAAGTGGATGAGAAAGGTGATATAATTTTAAACGAAATCAAATTTAAATCCAATTTTTGAAGTTCGAGTTTAGTATAAGTAGAAAAATATGATTCCATTACTCTAGGAAGAGTAATTACTCAATTTACTTTTTTTCTTTTAAGCAATTATCTCTAATAGAGAATATTTAAAGATAATAATTTTAAAATATATTTATATTATAAATTTTACAAAAACTGATTATGTATTCAAAATAAGAATTATTTTTTTGTTAAAAGATATTATATATAAATAACTGAAGAAACAGCTTTATATATATAATAGGCAAATCGAATTTGTTTTAATTTAATCTTGATTGAAGTATTAAACTTAATTACCTAACTAAGATTCAAAATATATTTTTAATACTTGTGATGGAACTTATGATAGATTTGCAGATATATACATTTTTTTTAGAATTTTATTTGAAACAAGTAATTACATTACTTACTCCAGTATTTTTCTGTGTATAAACTTCTCATTGTGTGAAGAGTATTGAAGAGGATGTGTATCAAACAGAAAAAAATCAAATTTCAACTTTAAAAATCAAATTTCAACTTCAAAAATCGGAGTCAAATTTTATTTCGTTTACAATTGTATTATGTTCAAAATTGTATCACTTTACTTTATGTGAATGTGCGAATATACATCGTACTTATTAACACAGCGACAAAGAGCCGAGTTTAGTATACACATAAGTAAAAAGTATTTATATATTTCCAGAAAAATCATAGATCGTAATAGGAGAAACGGGTTTTGCTCCTTCCTTCCCATGAATAGAAATTTAAATCGCCACGATTCGGCGAGCTATGACGCGTCTTCGCCATCACATATTATGACGGTTGTTTGGAACAGTCATGCATACTTGTGCGACGACGTAAACACTATCATGTGCGATATCATGCTCAACTAAGGCAAATCGTACGTTGTGAATGCGAAATTAATGGATTTTCGATCATAAGGGTTCACCGCACGGTTCACGCTGACTCATTTGCCTGTGATTGCGCTAAAATCCATATATAACATATCCGCATTGTATTGAGAGCGGCATAAAGCCGTAATCGCACTAGCGATTGCACAATCGTGATTTACGACTACTTTGGCTCTAATTGGTTAAAAAGTAATTACCAATCGTCAATCACAATCGCTGCTAGTATGATTACGGCTTAAGCCGTGATCTCATTAGAGATTGAGATTGAGATATTGAAATTTAATCAATCAAAGCATGGTTCACTAAACTTAAGATTGATTTTCTTTCTTTTTTTTAGTTGGTATAATTCCAATCCAATTTCAATCTCAATCTCTGGTCTGATCACGACTTTAAGCCTTATATTCTTTGCTACAAATTGTTATTTCACCGTGTATCAATGGATACTCGAGTAAATATATAAACAAAATAACGCCTTACATCCGGATACATTTATATGATATAAATTTATATAATATAAATAATTATATTAAATTCGGAGCGAGTAAATTCAAGTTCGCTTTAGATGATCTGTAATTCGCATTTAAGATTTAGGATATAATTCTACCTGTCATTGAATTATTAAATTACACACACGTATAAACTAAAATACGTATATTCGAATACATTTCTTATAAAAATTCAATTTATAATACTAACCAATTTAATATACTGAAAGTTAATAATTAATTACTTATTTTAAGCATTAAAAACACTAAATAATAGTCACTATCTTCTAGTATTAAATTTCTATAAGAATTAATGCGGCATATAAAGTTATAAAATAAACTATCCTAAAATCTCATGCGAAATATAAATTGTAAGCAAATGCAATCATAAAACAATCGCATTATTTTGATCATGTAAATCATTGTCTGTCGATCGATGAAATAATATTAAATTTATTTTTTATAGCTGAATTAATGTACACTTTTAGAAGCACTTTTAGCAAAAATAATGTCTTAAAGTGAAACAGATATATATTTCATACTCGGCAAGAGCGAGATGGAAAGTTCTAATGCAGGAAAATCCAGTACAGTAATAAAAAACAAACCTAATTTCAACGGTATTATTATTTTGTTCTCTGTTAAATAACTGTTTGTAGTCTTGCTTGTGAGAAAACTGAAAGGAAAGAAAGAATGAAAGACTACTAATTCCATTATTAATACGCGTTTATTACATTGTTGCGTCTATTCATTGCTCTCAATTACTTCGATTATTCTATTACCTACTTAACTGCTTTCTTTCACAAGCGCATATCACGTAATTATGTATGCATATTCACAATTGTTCCTTGCATTCTGTTGTACATATTCATGGCTGGTACTTATCTTCCACCGAATACGAGTCATTAAATTAAATCCAGAGACTGCAATGTATTTTCTGTAATAAGTGCCGTATCGTAACATATATATTTGTTTTATGATATTTAAGATCTCCAAAATAGAAGAAAGAGAAGAAATTAAAGGGAAAGGGAAAAGAAGAAACGTACATCTGCGTTTATTATAAATTATACGATTACGATGTCTAATAGCTTAATAATTACGCATTTTTTCCGATCTTTAGAAAACTTCCTTTACGAAAAAATACACTTTTGGCGGTTCGAAATAACACTTAAATTGAGTAATTAATCCTCAAGTTGGAGGTTTATTTCTGGGAGTTATTTATTTAATTTTCAATTTAAAGTTATTTCGGACCGTCAAGACTATATTTTTAGTAAAAAAATTCTTAAAAAAAGAAATGCCTCTTTTACAACAACGCTATTAAATATTAAAGACCCCCAAAAATACATGAAAGGAGAAAGTCAAAATGACTTTATTTTGAAAGTTAAAATAATGATTTTTTTATTACACAATTTGACTGTTTATCAACGTTAAAAGTCAAAATAAAGTCATTTTGATTTTTTTATTGACTTTTGTGTGTCTCTTGATACAATATAGTATACAGCTTTGGCCGCACCATCCCGAATTCTAGCAACGTCACTAGTGTCGTCATTGGCGAGTTTTCGGAACGATACATCCGTGTGTATTTATGAGATACGTGCAAGTCTGTTTTGGCCTGGCAGCATAACGGCCATGAATCCCGAGAGATGCGAGAACCGGCCGAGTGCCGGCAACTTCCTGGAATGTTCCACGCTTTCTACCTCCAACGGGCTTAAATATCTCGGCAAACATAGCGATACGTCATCGACCGGCACGGCACGTAAACGAATGCCGAACGTAATGAGCTTCTCTCCCTTTCACGGATATTCGTCCCCTTTCTAGGATACAATTTTTTTTCTATGTCTTCTCTATCGCTATTCCTTTCTTTTTTCTTTCTTTTATTCCCTGTATTTCTTTGTTTTCTTTTATTCTTACTTTAACTCTTGCAAGAAACATTCGAGAAGTGCCAATGCCGATGACGGGGCATCGTCAGCGTTTCGGTCAGACGTCTGTTCGTGGCGACGGATTACTAACCCAGATAGCCAAATCGAAAGCAGAAGTTTTGCGAAGTGTCTGCAGCAAGTTTTGTCTGCAAGCGCCAAATGGAACAAAATTTACTAACAGAATGTAATGGCAGATTGCCAGCAGAATCTCGTTTCGCAACTATTTAAATGATATATTCCATTTGAATGGTTACGAAATGATATATTCTGCTCGGTTTCTGCTGTCAAACAATGTCGGTAAACTCTGTTGGCGGAACACGAGTTTAATGCACGGGACGCAGTTGATGCCAATCTGTCGTGACATTCTGCTCGAATCTGCTGGCGAACTGCTAGCACATTTTATTAACACTTTGCTCACTTTGCTCAATTTAGCGAATTCGAATAAGATCCTATTTAAATTATCTGAGAATTAGACGTACTAACAACGTCTATTAGATGTCTTTGGGCAGTACATTTCCTTGGGAAAAGTTGCTTTTAAAGTTAAAGTTTTTAAAAGTAAACAAATATATATAATAAGGCTCGAAAGAATCTATCAGTGAAAAATGTAAAAAAGCCTATCAGAGCCCACATCAGCTATTCGGATGCACAAAAATTCTTTATTTTTCGTGTAAATATAACAAAACAAATAAAATATACGTTTCAATTCGGGTCCTTATCAGTATAAAATATAAATGTAAAAGGTTAAGTCAAAATAATCTAAAATGTTTAAAGTTTTTCAAAGATGACTTTAATATAATCGGCAATAGCGCGTTAATTAGTTTCTTTCAGTTGTTCTTAAGTAAGTTTTAAAGTTACTTTTGAAAAAAGTTTAAAGCGTTCAAATTTACCTTTATTTCTTAGGTTTTCTCAACAGTAAATTTTAAGTAATTTTTTTTAATTTTCTAAAGTAAATTTTCCCAAGGTTTGTATGTACGTTTAGTGAATATTTTTGGGACATACTCAGTACGTCCATGTATGACGGATGCGACATCGTTCAGACGTCCATACAACATCAATTGTACGATTTTCCGGCAGAAATCTCCCTTTTTCTCACGATGTTCAGACAATGACTGCGTTCAGCAGAAGAAACAGCTCTGTAACTGTTGCAAAATTCTTCAACATAATTAATTATATTAGAATCTTCAACATAAATAATCTAACAGTTACAAAACCGTTTATATCACTCATTGTATGTTTCTTCCAAATTCTCTTCGAATTCAATAAATTCTTCCTCTTGATATAATATAATACAATATCTCGCTAAATTTAAAATCTTTCTAAAAAAGAACGCCACGTGGTATTAAATATATTCGAGAATTTGATATATATACGACTGCAACCACCAATGTTTCGAATCGTCAATTATTGCGCGAGAATCAGACCAGACTTGACCCTGCGCCAAGTGCAACGACAAAGTAATGGATCGGCACAAGGGCGGTCTGTGAACTGTTTTGTGCGGCAAATCTTTGGCTTACATCATTTTTGTTCGTCTTTTGGACACAGACGGTTCCTACAAAGAGATTGATTTCGAGACAACATTGTTCAGACGGATCGGCAAGAATGTCCGCCATCTCTTGTGCTCCTTTGAATAATATATCTCTTTTGTCCCAGAAATGTCTATTGAAACTCACTCTATCGTTATACGAAAGGTTAAAGAAATTGAGATGCATTGTTCCTGTTACTCAGAAATTTTGTTTGCAATTTTACTACCTTATTTTTTAGGCTTAAGCTTCAATAATAATGTAATTCAAATTTATTTTGTTTCAAAATTAGCAATTGTTTTTCAATTCGGTAGGTAAAACTCGAAATAGAAAAACCAATCCTTGGATGCGTTCAAAAAATATCTCGGAAAACAACGTGCGAAACTCCTCGATCGATTTGCAATGTGTTCAGGGACTTTAGGCACATTCCTGAGTACAAAGGGTCTATTATTATCGCGATACGTCATTATTCTGACTCAAGCGGAAGGATACAAAAAGCGTAACACATGTTAAAATAGAACGAAATCAGCGACTGACGTTCTCCCTCCGTCTTTCCTTCTCCCTCTCTCGGGAATTAGATTGAATTCATTGAAATCTGTTCTCGTTAGTGAAGCTGGCTCGTGAATTGCGGAGGACATTACCTCCCAGAGGCGTAATAACGAACCGCGGGACCTTGAGCGAAATAACGAGAGCGAGTGGCCTCATAGCAGAGAGAAAACGCGGAGATTAATAAAAGAGAAAGGAGGAGAGCTGAAGAAAGAAGGAAAGGTGAGAGACTTTAAAGAAAAGTAGAGAGAAAACAAAATTTCGCGGACAATACCAACGAGACACTATAAATTACTATTAAATAATATTTCATTATTTCATGTAGGAATTCTCGGAAAACGAGATTTAGCAAGAAATCCTGACATAATTCCAGCATAGAAATTCTCAAAAATGTTTTAAATAAATTATCGATCTTTGAAAATTTCTACTTTTTTTGTATCTTACGATTTATCAAACCAATTTGAAAATGTCGATTTTATAATCGTATTCTACGATGTCTGATATTCCGAAAAAAAGAAAGAAACTTGTCGAAAAGCATGTATTTCATCAAATTAAAAATTACGCATGAAAAAACGTTCTTCCAAAAATTCGGATTTAACATAACAAAATGTAAAATTCGAACGATATCAAATCCCTTGGCAATACCCGGATCTTCGATTTTATCCTCCTTAAGGCTATATATTGTGTTCAAATAGTACACAAAAGATGTAAGCAGTAAGTAAATCAATATTTTGGATTTACTATTGTTTACGTTTTCAAGATATTAACATCTTTCTAATATGATGTTTGATGGTTAGCACCAAATTGTTAAAATTGCTTGTCAATTTAATTCACGATTACTAAAGTAGTCTTAATTGCGTTTATAGTCCGGAAAAACAATTCGGCGCGTAGTTTGAAAAGACTACAATCCGGTATATATACAAAATATATAGTGCATATTAGTAATTCAAGAATGAATTATTTTAAGCAACGAAGATCCAGCTTCGATCGTAGTAGGCATTTTAAATTTCTCATATTGATTGTGTTTACGTTCTGCTTTATGATTTTTATTGTGATCTTGAATGTGTGTGCAATGTAGCCGATTTCTTTACTGCTTATGTCTTACTGCCTTATATTTTTCTATATGCCATATAGACTTCATTGTCATCTTATATTTTCTTCATTATTTTTGAATTCAACGAGATTGACTGAATTTAAGATTCCATTGAAGAATACGTAGTACTTAAATGTGCAGTACATTCTTTAAAATTTTTAGTGTGAACCATCACTCTGTAGAATAAAATAAAATTAAAATTGGGCTACTTTTTTTTAAGATTGACACAATTTTCACTTTTTATAGAATGAAAGTCCCAAAGAATTTAGAAAGTACAATTCTAAAATTCTAATCCTCGTTGCGAGGCCTGCAGTGGAAGAATAGATGCACTCGCTTCGTCACCGCTATATCCTTCTCTCTCGCTTCCCCGACGATTGTTTTCGTCGACGACATCGTCGACGACGTCGTCATCGACTGAGCATGCCGTAAGAATAAGAACACGTCCGTGTGTATGCATTCGCGCAGGCATGAATTAATGTCGCGCATACCGATGTCGGGAGAGAGCGGATAACGGGTGGCTCGTGACACGTGAGTCTCCGACATCGTACGTAATATATTAACACGTGGTAACGTGACTGTCGTTAAGCAATACGTTTATTTTTCCACTGTCATCTTCGTCCAATCGAACGAACGGGAGACAGATTGGAGTGGATCGGAATTACGGTCGACGGAACTTAGACTTGTTATCGTAGCTCAAACGTATTCGTCACGATGTTGATTGCCTCAATGAAATCTTAGACTCAAGTCATTAATTGTAAATATAGCAATAACAATACAGAGAGAATAAAAGACGAAATCGAAGAATAGGCAGAGTTGGGTAAGTTAATGTTTTTTTTTTAAATTAAGTTAAAGTTAATGGCTTATAAAATTAATAAAATTAAGTTGAAAGTTGAAGGAATAATGAATTAATTTAATAAAAGTTAAGATTAAATTAAGTTAAGTTTAAAAAAAAGTTAATTTTGAAAAGAATTGTTTTTGAGATCAGAATGTCCTAATTTTTCTTAAAATGAGATTACTTTACATAACTCTTACAAATATAGATTATTAGGCAAATTTAATTTTATATCCACATGTAAGTTACTTATATGTAATAAGAGTCATACCATAAGGTTTTGCCAAAATCTTGCGAAAGAGAAGGGTATATGTTTGCATGATTTCTCTTTCTTTAATCTTTATCTAACTTTCTTTATTTTCTGAAACGACTCATGCATGTTTACGACAACATCGACATTTGTTACAAAAAATATATGTAAAAATTTAGAAAATGGGTGAATGTGCAACTCTATTCTACAACAATTCTTCATTTAGGCTCACAAGGCTCATTTCATATTTATGTTGCTGAAGTATAACGTTTGTGATACCCAAAATTAGTGTAATTCAAATATAAGCGGGAATTGACAAAATGTAGCGAAATAAAAACTGGCTACCGTATGGTGTGACTCTTATTATAGAGTCTCTCATCATAAAATCATTGAACTTTTTCTAAATTAATTCTCTAATGTTTAACACTTATAGAAAAAAAATATTACCATTAAAAAAGATAGAAAAATTTTCAATTTAAAAAAAGTTAATAAATTAAACTTTAAAAGTAACTAAATTAAGTTAAAAATCAATGCATTTAAAATTATTAACTTTTTTTTTTAACTTTTAACGATTCAACTAGTTACTACTCAACCCTGACAATAGAATATATATTGTTGAAGAATCTTAGACTGTCCGAATCTAATTATTGATTGAAATATATGTATACATGCTTGATTGTGCGGTTATTCATTATGAGAAAGAGAAAGTCGGATATTTGAAAAAATACATATCTATTACATTTGTATACATATTGTCAGGGTTGGTAAAGACTAATGTTTTTGTTTTTAAGAATAAAACGTATTGTGGTTTTTCTTAATATACGTTTTTAATGCTTCAAATATGCTTTAAACAGTACTATAAAGAAAAACATGTTAAAAACATCAATTAAGCATGTTTTTTATCAACCCTGCATATTGTATACGTTAATTTGTACATCTACATATTTTGTATACATAAGATGTAGATGTACAATGTTTTTTCATTTCTTTTCATTCATAACGTGCAAAAAGTCTTTATGTTACATAAATCCCGAATACTCCCGCGTGATAAAATCTCGTCGCAATCTGTCGATAATACCCGTAATTTGCAAATGATGCACCAAGCAAATATAATTGAGGTAGAGGCAGAGCCGCAATGAATCGTTCTGCGACTCTTTACTAAGATAATATAGAAATAGAAAACGAGAAAAAGAAAAGAAATAGAGAGAGAGAGAGAGAGAGAGAGAGAGAGAGAGAGAGAGAGAGAACAAAGAAACAGTTAAAGACCTTGTACCAATTTCCATGAAGATTTCGGACGAAGCGTAATCGTGGTACATGATCGATGGCTGCGCGTTTTACGCTACACGCACGCAGTAAAAAGATCGAAAAGACTCGAGCGTGCGCGCCCATACGTCGCGACACGCACGTCCAAAAATATACAGGGCTCTCCTCGGCCAACGAGTTGAATCCGCCGCGCGCGCGATGTACATGTACTCTTTTTTTTCTCTTCTCTTCCTCCCGACACTTCGCCAAGGGAATCATCCGCGTCTCTCTACCCTCCCCACGTCTCCGCGCGCGCTACAGATGCTCTCTATCATAATAATCGCTATTTTGGATCGGAGGGTCGGCTGCTGGTCGCGTTGTTGCGGCAGATGTTCCCCTCATTCTCTACGAGCTAAAAAGCCTTCGAGTAGGAGAAGGTCGAGCTCCAAATACATGCCGCGCTCGAATGAGACGAATGGGCAAATAGAGCTAGACACGTCTAAAAGCCGTGGGATTGCTATATCTCGGGTGGGAAGAGAGAGAGAGAGAGAGAGAGAGAGAGAGAGAGAGAGAGAGAAAGAGAGAAAAACAAGGCGAGAGAATGATTGAGGGAAGATGGAGCGAGAGAAAAGAGAGAAACGTTCCTGGTATATTATGATTACTGGCCATTAAATGGAAAGACCAACGCGAGCACATCCGAACCGCGTTCTTCTTCTCTGATGTTCTTTTCTCTGATAATGTCTAAAGTAATAACTTATGGTATTTAGACAGTGAAAAGTTAGACTGCGGTTTACGCTCATAATAGTCAAACATCATTTGTTTTTGTTTAATATTTGATAAAGAATATAAGGATGAAAAATGATTTTAAAGGCCTGTATTCGTAGTCGATTATTATTTGATGAATAATCATAGTTTCATAAATCTTTAATATTATTCGTCAAGTTTTATAAGGATTCATAATAATCTTCAAATATTCTTTAATTCATGAAACGATTTAGGAAGCACTTGTTATTATTTCGATAATTTTGGACTGATAAAATGGTAGATTTTAATAATCATTATTTATTTCGATGATAATCTGTATATGTGGAGCATTTTACAAGCATTTAATATGTCATCTCCTTTTATATCTTCAATCATTTAATGTACATCGTTATCCATAATAAATTATCAAGTAGGTAATTAGATTTTGAATAGATATTTTTAAAATTATTATATCTAATGTTAAACGTTGTCAAAAAAACCGGACATTAATTATCAAAACCTTATTTGATTTTATAAGCTAATATAATATAATTATTTAAGTTAATAATTAAGATTAGAAAATAAATCGCGTTTAATAATAACAGATTTTTCAAACACAGAGATTTGTAAAACAGAAATCTGTGAAATCCAAAATATGAATCTGTAACTAATTATGTTCTCAATCAAAGATTAAAAATTATTTGCGATTATATGAATTCCGTCCTGAGTATCTATCATGGAACATATCGGAATGAATTCCGATCGGAATTATTCCGTTTTCTTTAGAAAACACAATAGAAATCGAAGGAATAATTGAATAATTCCGATCGGAATCTATTCCGAGTTGTTCCATGATAGATGCTCTGAATGGAAACGCAGACGAAATATGTATGAGCACAAATATATGTACATATTATCCGTTATCGAGAGAGAAAGAAAAAAAAGATTGCTGTTGGATGATCTCAAGAGAATTTGAAATCGAAGCAACTCGAGTCTCCTTCGGATCTGGTTACGTTCCAGCTTGCAACGCAACTAATTACGATGCGTGTCGTGTACTTACCATATTATTTTTTAGATCACAAACGGGGCATACGCGCACAAAGGGAGAAGGGCTTGCCTATGACATAGATATGAAAGCCGATCAACCATACGCGTTAATAAACTGTTAATAATAGTCAATAAGACTAGCCGTCAGAAATCGATATCTTAATTACTATACTTTTTCTTTTTTTTCTTTTTACTATATATAATCTCCACGAAGAGATAGCCGTGCCTCTTTATACTGGAAATATTCTGTGTTATTTATTGATATCTTTAATTATCGAGAAAACATTGACGGATGCGATAGAAAAATTGACGTGATAAAGTAACATTTCAGATAATCCGGAAGATATAATGTCGCGACAACTTGTTATTATTAATACCGGTACAATGACAATATAACTACATTGCTGCGCATTGTTACTCCATTCTACATTTTACGCGACACGAATATCTTTATAATTTAGTATATCATATTTAATACACTGAAAATTTTTCTAAGATACTTTCGAGTGGAGAGCAGCCAACGCTCTCATAGAAGCTGTTCATGCAAATCTTACCTCGTCATATGGCCGTCCGTGATTCTCATAAAGCTCAGAGGTAAATTTTCTCCGACGGTTAATTTAACTCTCAACAAAATTTACGATTGCATCGATCCAGGTTTTTTTTTTCCTTTCTCATAGAATGGGAAGTTGCGGACTCCCTCGATGATGCGGAAATTTCTTAAGGCTTCACGCGAAGGCAAACGTCTAGCAAAGTCTTCGTAATACCTTGCCTTACGGGAGGCCCCACAATTGTGCAATTCAGTCACTTTGTTGTTATGATGATGATGCAAGGCCAAACGTCCTAAATCGTACAACACCTACTTATAAGGTCACTGTGCTCTCGAGATATTATCGAACCGTTTGTGATTATTTTTAGACGATGCATCGTATTTGTGTCATGCATAATATGTATTATGTCATGCTTTATTATATATATTAAAATTTATATCACGCGCACTCTAAAAACTGTTACATCTCAAACCATCAAATTATCAAATTATATATTGCGATTATATATATTCTTAACCGTAAAGATAGATCATCGTCTAAAATTATAACTTTAATATAAAGTATACTTTTAATTATAGTTACTATTTCTACTACGTGTAGTATCTTCTGGCTTTCACTCGTTTCTCCATTCTAGCGTGTCGTGTTGATTACATAGCAAATATGAGTAATAGGAATAGCGCAAGAGGAGAAGTAGTAATTAACCAAGAGAAACTCTAATGCATAAAATATACTGTATTATAATGATAATATACTTTGAACATTAAAAATGTTTTAATGTTTCCTTGTACGATTTTTTTGACCTTTATTTCTTTTTCTGCCATTTTTTTGGCGTTTTTTCTCCAGAAGTTTGCGTGCCTTTAAGACTTGTTCGGGTCGCTTCAGCTCGTTCTTTATTTTAATCTTGTCTTTAAGCTTCTGGTTGTGCCGTGCCCAATGCGTATTTGCAGTAGTTCGTACTGAAACACGTGAATAAAGTACGTCAATTAATTTAATGAGCGATATTTAGAATAAATTGAATGCACAGAAAGAAAAATTTATAAAAGAAATGTTTTTAGATGCATCAATTAAATACATGTATGTTATTTAGGTTAGTTAGATTTAAATTTAATATATTTTTAAATAAAAAATTAATGCAATCATGTTAACTCACAATTTTTTGATTGTGAAGATTCTTCCTCACTATCATCTGCGCTATCGTTTTCATCGATTTTACTCTTCTCTTTCCACATGTTATAACGATTTGTTTTATATGTAGCAGGTATCCATACTCCCGATTCAGTGCGTATTTTTTTCGCCTTCGGGTCCTGTTGATACAATATAGAATATATATTCATGTTTCACGGTAAATAGAGACGATGTATAAGCTAATGTATATACTCTTTCGACGGTGACCATCTTCTTCCTTTTCCTATCCCACTTTTTCAGTTGCGTTTGAAGATGTTGACCATCTTCATTATCTGCTGTTAAATCCATCTGCGCCTTATCAGCTTCAGTGGCAAACGTGTTAACTGCTAAACTGCAAGCCAAATGAACATAGAATATAAATAATAATAGAAAATTTAAAATATTTTTTTAATTGTATATTTAAAAAGAATTAAAATTATTAATATATTTTTTTAATGAATTAAAATATACATTTATAATAATTTTAATTCTTTTGTAATAAAAAGAAGTTATAAAAACTGAAATATATTTTTTTCGCAATTCTTACCCATCCTCTGTATGTTTATCTGGTGCAGAATAAGGTATATAATATTCTTCATCCCGCTTCGTTAAATGTTTCTTCTTCTTTGAAAGTTTGTATAAATCGTCACTAGTTCTTTTCTTTGGAACTATCACCGTTTTAAATGCAGCATTAATTTCTTCCGTGTTGCTGGATGGTAGATTGACCTTTTGAGATAATTCTACAAAAATTGAAAAGTTTAACGTAAATATTGTCATATATACAATATTTAAGTATATATTGTTATCATAATATCTACCTGATGCCGTATTGATTTTATCGGTTTTATATTCTTCCATCTTTCTACGGAAATTAAGAATATTTTCCTTGTGAAATATTCGTTTCGTTTTCATCACTTTATAATCAGTTGAATTTGTCTTCGTACCAATTTCAAATATCGTCTGTTAAAAAATTTAGATATTAAAATTGAAGCATAACATTTTATTATATATATAAGGCGTCATAATACTCACTCCCTGCGGTTTATAGTTTTTCATCCTGGATATTATATCCGCTGTATTAATGTGAGAAGCATCAGAATACTCGGGTAAAATTCCGGCTTCATTTATGCGAAGCTCCTTAATTCTTTTGACACTTTCTGCCGAAGCTCTTGGTCGTGATCTAACGTATTGTTGATAGGCGTTGTTGCATACTTTTCGCATATTTATCTGAAGATATACATATTCATTAAATGCAATAAAAAAGATTGAATTATACTAATTTATTTATCAATGTAAATATGCTCAGTATGCTACCAGATCAGTAGAAGTATTGTGCCAATTGATTAATTCAGCTAATTCTTCCTCTACCATGGCTTGTGGCAATTTTCCTATAGCATATTCCATACTTTCATCGATTTCTGTAGTCGGCACTATTATTAAAGGTCGACCAAGAAAGAGATGCAAATCTAAGAGATAAGGATATTCATCCGAGCTCACAATATTATATGCCGTTCCAATACGTCCAGCTCGAGCACATCGTCCTGCAGAATAAATGTTTATAATCAGTCAAAAGTGCCTGCGTATTTTAATAATAATTAAGAAACAGTTACGAAAGAACGTACCTACTCTGTGTACGAAGAGTTTAGATTTTGCGGGAAAATTAAAATTAATTACACAGTCGAGATGTGGTATATCTATTCCTCTAGCGGCAACATCTGTTACTATGAGAACTCTCACTTTACCGATTTGAAATTTAGCTGCGTTTATTTTACGCGCAGAAGGATCCAAATTTGAATAAATGAAAGTGTTAGATATACTCGCTTTATCTAATATCTACAAAAATTTTATAAGCTATTATTCGAATTATTGCCAAAGTATTTATATAATTTATAATTTATATATTTAAAAGGCGAATATGTATGTATAGTGATGATTACCTGATGAATATATTCTACATGATGCATAGTTTCCGCAAATATAATTGTTTGTGACTCGGACTTAATAATTCTTTTTAGTAAGCTTAGAAGTACAGCTAATTTCTCTTCAGGGCGACACGTAATAAAAGATAATGTCAATCCTTCAGGCAGCTTACTCTCAACATCCAAACGAAGTAAAACTGGATCACTTAGACCAGCTTTTGCAAAATCTACTAGAATTTTGGGCAAAGTAGCAGAAAACAATAGTGTTTGACGTGATTCTGGTAATCTGTTTACAATTTCTTGTATCTGTTCTCCAAAACCCATTTCAAATAATCTATAATACAATTATCACTTTATACAAATGCAAATATTAAAAATCATAACATGAGACAGAAGAAACTATTACCTATCAGCCTCATCAAAAACAATGTATTCGATATTTTTCAACTGCAGATCCATCTCCATACATATATGCAGAAATCTACCTGGAGTAGCTACAATGATGTCAGGATTTCCATGAATTGCACTAAACTGATTGTCCATACTGTCACCTCCCAGTATCACTGCTGACTTTAATCCTGTAAATCTTCCTAACTCCTTCATAAACTTTAATGTCTGCAGTGCCAGCTCGCGTGTAGGCGATAGTATCAATGCACGTGCACCCGTTTTTGCTTGCCTTGCTTTGAGTTTTTCGAACAGAGGAATTAAAAAGCAAGCAGTCTTTCCACTACCTGTCCTAGCCATTGCTACTACATCTCTTCCCTCAAGAGCCAATGGTATAGTCTACGAAACAATAAATTTTATATTAATGTTAATCAAGATTTAAAAAAGTTGTAATCTCAAAATGTAAACTATATTTGCTTATAAATATATGTTTTTTAATAACTTTTCTTTGAATAGGTGTGGGTATTTTGTATCCACGTTTGAGGATCCCTTTCAGTACTGGAAAACTAAGAGCCATGGATTGAAACCCTCCAGATTTCTTGGAAATCTTCTTTTTAATACTAGCGATTTCATTATCTTCATCATTGTCACTGACCGTATTTGGATCAGCAAATCCAACAAGATCATCGTTCTTCATCTTGCTAGATTACAAAACACAATTTTATTAATATAATAAATAAAATGCTATATTATATACAAATATCTCTCTCAAGTATGTCGTTTCTTATCAGAGATACAGTGATCTCTTTCATATTTATCCATTGATGTAAAAAGAATCTAGTTTTTTAATATAAGTTCCAAACAGTTTATTAGAAGAGGTATATGACAAAGACAGATGGAATGATAAATAGTTATTGTATTAAATAACAGTACTATTATAATATTCAAATTTGATCTCTTAAATTTTGTGAAAATAAAAATCAGATACTTTTTGTGATTTACCACTGCTCTCCATGCATGTGTGAGATGATCATCAAATAAAATCTGATATATTTATATATATATGTTCTGAATCGATATGAACTCAGATCTTGGGCATAGACTTAGAACTGAACATATATTTTAAATACTTTCATTTACTTGTTTTACAATACAAGAGTATTTTAGTATTTTGTATTTTAGCAGAGTTCATCAAAAATATTATATATATATTTAATTAAATTGTATTTAAAATAAAAAAATTAAAAGTTTTAAAATTACAAAATACTATTACTGTACTCCCATAAAATACGAAATACAAAATATATATGTGCTCCATTGAAAAACAAAATAATGTGCTCCGTTGAAAAACAAAATATAATTGTCTTACAAATACTGTTTTTCAAATACATGCTCAAAGCTCTAGGCACAGAGAGCAGCCACATAATTATCTGTGCCACAATCGCCACAAATATAAGTAATATATATACTATAAATAAACAAACAAATTAAACGGCGAAAGAAAAGTCATTAGGTTAAAAAACATTTAATTAGTTAAAAATATTAGGCGAAGATACAGATAAATGTATGAAATATCATAATCATACATTTATATGCGCCGTTCTGTATCTGTTCATGTATCTTCGCCTAATATTTTTAACTAATTAAATGTTTTTTAACCTAATGACTCTTCTTTCGCCGTTTAATTTGTTTGTTTATTTATATTATATTTAAGAATCTTTACATCGTTATTATTTAATATATATACTGTACCAATTTAACATATTTTATTAAATCTATAAATATTATATATCTTAAATACTTTTTAATTTTTTTTTAATTAATCAATACTTTTATAATATGCTATGAATATATTTTTAAAAATTATGTTTAATCTTACTTTTAAAGTCTTGATTCTATTATAAATCCAAATTCATCAAATGTCACATGGAACAAAACTGCAATCTCACATAACCTCAAAAATGAATGGAGATGTGCCTCGTATACAATATTATGGCGGCTTTCCATAGAACAACGGAAATGTCGTTTAAAAAAATCCTAAAATCGTTTATATTACCAGAGAGAAATCTGAGAGAGGACATGACGGCCTAAAATCTGTAACTGCACAATGCTGTCGCGCACTACCATCTCTTAAGAAGTGGATGTTAACTACACAACAATGTTCTCTCTGTCGTCGATATAATTTCGTTAAGTTTATTTTCCAATGCCGCATATATTATACAAAAAAACCTAATGTCATTTTCATTTCATGCACAAATGAGCGTAATGATTTATTATCTCATAATATATTTAATATCTAACAATAAAATAAAACTCAGTGGAGTAGTATTGCTATATTATTTTAATTTAAAATTTTATTATAAAACTTTAAGTAATAAATATATTTCTATACTTGCTCGATGTTTAAATGATTCACAATTATAATTTATAATCGCTTATTATTTTATAAGTCCAACTTTTCTTTTATATAATTTTTTCGATAGCCTTATTTATTCTAATTGGTTTTTAATTTTTGGAAAAAAAATATAATTTCTAGTCTGTATTCAAAACACTCCTATATGTTTGAAATTCTACAATATTCGTAACGTTAACTATATACTTAATACATGCTAACATCGTAAAAGAGCTTGCGAATGGTTACAGGTTTTTCCAACCTCACAAAACGAACGCCTTCAAATTCTCAAAAAGACTGAAATTCTTTGCACGTAGCATTTATATACTATATTCGAAAGCTAGCGCGGACCAATCAGCATCCGCAGCGATGAGGTTATTTAGCGCATCGCGCTCATTGGCTGGCATGCGAGTGGTGGGGTTCGCCGGTTGACGGCTTCTATAAATACCGCGTAATTCGCGACCGCACGCTATTGTGATTCGAGTAGCGGATGGGGATACGTCCAGTCATCAACGTTGAAACAGTTCGCAATCCTCTTTTCGAATCGATTGACTTCAGATTTTAATCTCCTGCTAAGTATAAAACTACGTTGGAAAAGTTTGCAGTCCTGTCTTCGAATCGATTGTGACTTTTTCTCCATATTCTAATACTCTGCTGAAAAATGAGACGGAATCTCTTGGAATATAAAACGATGGGAAACGGCAACGAAAGGATCGTTCATCGTTGGATTTTACTATGGTAATCAATAATTTTGTCTTTACTTCTCGTAACAGTGTAGATATCGCATATTATAAGGTCTAGTATAATACTAGCACACTGATTATTCGATTGAAAGTATGTGGCATCGCGTCGTGTCATCGCGTCTTGCGTCACTTTACGCGTGAAGTTAACCGCACATGGGAAACAAATGCCGCTCCCCCATTTCGATCGCATTTTGTTCGTAGTCTCGGCGAGTATCGACGTGATCAGACGTTATTGCGTCATTTTTAGGAAGCGTGACCGGCTTCAAACGAGCATGAGTTACTTTTTTAGACTTTCGTATTCTGTATGTTGGATTTTTGTTACCGCATACAGCGGCGTTTTCAATTCTGGCCGCGTCGATTCTGTGTTAGAATCGGGGCCATTCTCGCGCGGAAAAGACATTCGCGAAATGCGGTGGAATGGATTGGCTCTCAGATAAGTGTAAATGCGCGATCAAATATGGTAATTAAAATCTATATAATACCTGAATATAACTTGAATATATATTTTCATACGCGATATTTAACTATCGCGTGACTAGATTCGGTAATCGCATATTAATAATCCGTTCGAACGCGTATTTCGTAAAACTTGTTCGCCGAAAGTATATTGCTTAAATAATTGACGATGAGATTTCCAAATATCAATCTGCAATACGGAAATAATAATTATAAAAGAAGAGCGTATATTACAATAGCCCTTTGTGATTATTTCCATATTTCGAGCGTCAGATATATTTCGAAATACGGAAAATTTATGAAACGCGACGCCGAGAGCAAGAAGTGCAACGCCGTCATAACGCCGCGTCTGTGTCTTTGGCACGCGAAGTTAACCGCGCAAAAACAAAACTGTCACGCTTTCTTAATCTTAACTACGATTCATTTACACATTTCGATCTGTAAATGAAGCGCAGATATAATTAAGAGATGAGATTGGCATCGATCAAATGATAATTGAAACTTATATTAAACCTATATTTGTCGTTCATTGCAACACTTAGTTCGCGCAATTATAGATTCAATATTCATTAAGAAAAAGACGCGCATTGCCAACGTATCGCTCTTAACGTGTAAAATAAACGTATTATAACGTATTATAACGTGAGAGACGAAATCACTTCGATATATTAATTTGTTTTATTTGCAGAATGCGACGAGTACGAGATGGTTGGCTCAAAATGAGTGCTGTTGCGATTTATTAAATTGGTAAAGAAAATTTATATTAATTTTATATCTAATTATTAAAATATCTAATAATTTCTTGTGTAATATAGTTTCGGCACTAGTATACGGATAATTCGTTTGAGCACGTATTTCACAATATTCATGCAAATAGCATGTCGCGTATAAAGACAACTGCAGAAATCTTTTGCCATCTTAGATGCATTCCAATGTTCTAAATTTTATTTGTAAAGTATCACGAGTATCGAACATAATACTCAAATTTCCTGCATTCTTATTTTTCTACTATAGTGAATTATGCACACGTCTAATTAATATCGACTATATGAACAAAATATGACATGGTCGCATAATATTTAGGATGCGTTCCGCTTTTACGCTCACACGATGTAAATATTAGTTCATCCTTGTTTATCAAATATCAAACAAGGATAAATGATATTTGTAAGCATTGTAAGCGTAAAATAAGACGTACCCTTAGCAATTATTTGCAACTGCACTTAATTTTAATAAACTATTTCTTTCAACTGATAGATGCTGTTACAAACCAAACAATGGGAAGAGAAGAAAGGTGAAAAGCAGGCTTGACAATTTTGTGAAGAGGAGGAGGAGGAGGAGGAGGAGGAGGAGAAAGAAGCCGAGGCTCAAGAAAAGTAATGGATCAATTTTATGGTAAGTAAACTTATTGCTTACTTACATAAAAAATTAGTCATTTCTTCCCATTAGATTGTTTTATTTCAATAATTAAAAATAATAATTAAAAAAAAGAATTAATCTAAAACATTACGGAAATTTATTCTCCTAAAGATAATTTTGAAAAAATATATAATTATTTTAATGGATATATAATTGAAAAACTATTGAAAAATTTAATGTGTATAAAAATTAATTTTTTAATTGATTATTTAGAACGCTATTTTAACTTGTATCTTGTATTTGTACGTTACAGAATCATGTAATGCATATAGCTGATAACTCCACTGCTGCATCAATCGGTCTTTCTTCTTTTATTGGTACGCGCAGTCACCGGCCGCGATCAAGCCATTAGCCAGTTAGTAAAGATGCAGTAAAATATAATGGAGACTTCGTACGGCTCTATACTACTGAGTTTGGGGCATCAGTCGGTGAGTGACAAAAATTTTATCAGGTAACGAATCTGTATAAAATGTACAGATCTATCATTATATTAGAAATGAATATAACGCTTTATAGACTCATTACTTGAAAATGAATTAGCGATTATGACATATTTAATCTTGGATTTGTTTATCATTATTTGACAACTTGATTATAGCATCTTGATCTGCTATTATGATTAAAACTATTATGTTTATACTCGGAAAAAAATGTTTTATATATAATTATATAAAATTATATATAATGATATTAAAAATTGACATATTTTCTATATAATTATATATAATTATTATAAAATATGTCTATAATATATATAAT
>NW_017305181.1:0-2655 GCF_001594115.1 Trachymyrmex septentrionalis
ACACATGTAACATGGACTGCTAGCAGCAACTTCAGACTAGTAGTTATGCAACAGAAAGAGAGGTACATATATCCGACATCTATAGTTACTGATACAAAAAATATCCTGTTCGCATTGCATAAAATCCCCAAATATTTTTATATTTAAAATGAGATAGATACATATTTTGCCTTAAAAAGAGAGAAAGCAAAGATATCGAGTGCCAAAAGTACAAGCAACGCACACAGATCTTTTAATATTATATTAAGCCCCGTTATCGACCAAAAAACGCGGCAAATATACTTTAAGTTGTTTCTATTATAACCAACTTTTATTTTAATAACTTTAAATTCGAAGCGTCACTATTGATCTGAATGTAAGGATGTTGAACTATTATACGAGGTCTGTTCAAAAAGTATCGCGAATTTTTAATTTCCGCGGGTTACGTATATTCGATTTTCAATTTTTTGTGGCGATATGTTGGTATTCATGTCTCTCACTTATGCCGACAAGTTCGGCCATTTTGAATGTTCAGTTAATTTTTGACAGCTGCTTTGCTTGCACGTGTTTTGGCTCGTCTTTGATTTTTGCCTATTCCAAAAAATGGATCAAGAATCTGTATCAAATTTTGTGTGAAAAACAAAATTAAGTGCGCGGACGCATTCCGAATGTTGACTGTGGCATATGGTGAAGCTACCTTGGACCGAAGCAACGTTTATCGATGGTACAAAATGTTCTCGGAGGGCCGAGAAGATGTGAACGATGAAGAGCGTGCCGGATGCCCGAGCACGTCAACAACAGACCGAAACATTGATGAAGTGAAGAAAATAGTATTGAACGGTCAATAAGGAATATTACCTGCAAGTTATGCGCAATTTGCGCGAAGCAATCCGCCAGAAACGCCCGGATTTGTGGAAGAACAAAAATTGGCTTTTGCACCATGATAACGCCCCTGCTCACACATCGTTGCTTGTGCGCGAATTTTTGACCAAAAACAACACACTAATGATGCCGCAGCCACCGTATTCCCCAGATCTGGCCCCCTGTGACTTTTTCTTGTTCCCGAAACTGAAGAAGCCCATGAAAGGACGACTCTACGCTACGATTGAGGAGATAAAGACGGCATCGAAGGAGGAGTTGAACAAGATCACAAAAATAATTTTTTGAGGTGCTTCGAGGATTGGAAAAAACGTTGGCACAAGTGTATAATATCTGATGGGGATTACTTCGAAGGGGACAAAATAGATATTCATGAATAAATAAATAATTTTTGAAAAAACACAAAATTCGCGATACTTTTTGAACAGACCTCGTACACAAAGTAAGATAAAAGATAATACATATACCCTGTATAAAAATATAAAAAATGTAAAAACATAATAGTAATATAAATGTTGATATGTACATATATTACAAAGGTATCCTCCAATGTCCCCACGGTAACGTCTCCATCGAATTCGGTACGACGTTTCGTTTGTCATCGTATGGACTCAGAGCGATTTTCGATTCGGATATCGTGTATACCTCGTGCAGTTTAGATCGTATATACGATTGACGACGAGTCATTTCGATCTCTTCGTTCAAACATCGAGTGTAATCGTCGAACGTTATCGTTTGCGCTACGACGTTATTCTTTACGCCTTTCACCTTTTTAGTGTCCTTCTTGCCGTCCATCCTCACACCGTACATCTTCGCTCTGAGACCAACGAATTCGGTCATTATCGCACCGTTATTTTCGTCCTTCATCAGACCGGGTATTTTTTTGTTCGCGAGAGGCATACCGTACGCGTTGTCCGTCGGATAATCGCTCGTGTCGAATCTAGCGATATCGCGTTTCATAGTCTCGTAAAAGTCCTCGCATTCGACACGGTATATAAGGCTGTCTGTATCGGTGTACATTATTTTACATTTCTCGCTAAACAATGGTAACATATACTCGTGGTGAAATTCGTACAAGCAGACTTTCGATATGTCGAGTACGAGTATACACATACCCACGTAAATCGGTTTGTCGAACTTCACCTCGAGTTTGCGCAGTTCGACGGCTATTAAATTTTCCGCAAAGACGCTACGGCTGTGGAAATTTGGTTTTGCAATCATTGCCTCCGCGCCGTACCGTACATCCCATTTTGTTAATAATTTTACGTCAACGTGGTTGCGCACATTCTCCATAGTTTTACCGAATACCGCGTTGTTCATTAATTTATATAAATTTTTTTCAAAATCGTTTTTCGCGCGCGTTCTGAAATTTGTATTAAGTTCGATGTAATCGCGAAGCCATAGAGATTGCGCGAATTGTAGCACCCGATGGATCTTTGTTACGCGAAGACCGTGATGAGTACATTGCTGCAGGTTGCGGTAGTGGATGACGTAACGCTGTTTATCGTACAGCGTCGCTAAAAGTTTATGTTCGCGCTTGTCGGGCGGCTTATCGCACGTCGGACAGAACGGTAGGTGAGTGTGTCGGTCGTGTATATGCTGCGGATACTCGAGATCGAATTCGAGAATGTAACCGGTGGGCGAATCCAGAGCGATCGCGTTTGCGTCAAAGTTCGCAGCGTCTTCGACCCAAAGAAATTTAGCGTATGGCAATGGTTGACACATCGCCCACCCGTATAAATTGTTAACGTCGTAGTACATCAAGTACGACGACGGTTCCGACGGATCGTACGAATG
>NW_017305181.1:7089-11209 GCF_001594115.1 Trachymyrmex septentrionalis
TATTTGATAGGGCACCAACCAAAAACTACTGCGTAGAATCAATCGAACTTTTTTCACAAGCAAGCCTTGCTATATCAGCTGTCAAAATATATAATGATTATGCGGCTTAAGTGTGAAGTTGGCTGTGAAAAAATACAATAAGTCCTCTGTTGGGAAAAAAACGAAATTACTTTCCGAACAATCTTATAATAAAAGGTGTAGTAAAAAGAAATCTATTATTTTTGCATTAAATTGAAGGCTTTATTTAGCATAGTTAGAATGATCCGATTTAGGTCAAATATGCACCGTTTTGTTCGATAACTTGTTGCCATTTTGAAGGTAATTTCATTATGCCTCTCTCATAGAAACCCTCGTCCCTATTGGCAAAAAACTGGGACAGTCGATTTTCACAAGCTTCTCTTGAGGCGAATTTTTCACCAGCAAAATCATTCGCCATAGACAGGAACAGGTGGTAATCACTTGGTGCCAGGTCCGGTGGACCACTATAAGGTGGATGCATAAGAACCTCCCAACCAAGCTCCCGGAGCTTCTGGCGAGTCACTATCGATGTGTGTGGCCTGGCGTTGTCTTGAAAGAAGAACACAATTCCTCTCCTATTGGCCAAAGCTGGCCGCTTCTGGGCGATTGCTTCTTTCAGACGGTCCAATTGTTGACAGTACAGGTCCGAATGAAGAGTTTGGCCGTAGGGGAGCAGCTCATAGTAGATGATTCCCTGCCAATCCCACCAAACACACAGCAAAACCTTCCTGATCGTCAATCCTGGCTTGGCCACCGTTTGCGCCGGCTCATCGCGATTCGACCACGACCGTTTTCGCTTGACGTAGTCGTAAGTGACCCATTTTTCATCACCAGTAACCATTCGCTTCAGAAATGGGTCGATTTTGTTGCGATTCAGCAGCGATTCGCAGATGGAAATTCGGTCCATGAGGTTTTTTTGCGTTAACTCGTGTGGCACCCATACATCGAGCTTCTTTTTGTATCCAGCCTTATTTAAATGGTTCCAAACGGTTTTTTGTGCAATGTTTAGCTCCTGGGCAATCGAAACAGTGCTTACATGACGGTCGGACTCGACGATTTCCATTATTTTATCGACATTTTCGACAATTGGCCTTCCACAGCGTGGTGCATCTATGACATCAAAATTACCGGAACGGAATCGACGAAACCAAAATTGCGCGATATTGACTGTTACAGTATCAGGACCATAAACACTATTCACATTTTCAGCCGCCTGGTTTGCGTTTTCGCCTTTATCGAAGAAAAACTGTAAAATATTTTTGGCGTATTTTCTCTTTGTTGGTGTCCATCTTTGACACGCGCTCAAACAATACTGACTCAAGCAATCACAAAACTGTCTGAGAAGTTTTTTGAGTACGAAATCTTATCTTTCTAACGCCATTTGGCGTAAACCGATCGCACTTATACAACGCGAGATACAGATTACTAAAGCCATCTATTGGAAAAATAATAGATTTCTTTTTACTACACCTTATATATTTTAAAGCAGAAAATTTTTAGAGTAAAAAAACATTATTTTTCAAACTTATTCTCTACATGTTATAGAAATTTAATTTACTATATTTTCTAAATCAATTCCATCCCGCACTTAATTTTTATGAGTAACCATTCAGAACATTCTCCCCTACAAAATATCAAAAGGACATTAGAATCGGTGCATATTTACCAAAATTGCTTTACGGCATTATAGGAGGTAGTAAATATCATTAGATTTTATTTAAAAAATCAATATCATGCTCACAATGGAAATTAAATCCAAAATGGATAAAACATTTGGTAAACTGATCCGCAATTGGTACATAGAATCTAATTGTGGATAATTGTCATTACTTAATTTAATTAAAATTAAAACATACAAGACAGTATTGAAATAAAATAAGATCATCCATAATGTAATCTATATGACCAATCATAATTACTAAACATCTCATAAAACGTTTGATATCGTTCTGAATAAAAATATGAATTTTTTTTTCAAGGGCGATCCACAACTGATGGCCTTAATCTATGTATCTATAAATAAAAATTCCATGAAAAGAAAGGCAATCTAATCTAGATTATCTGTGTGTCCACTCTGTTGTTCAATACTTGTTGTTTAACGGCATTTACATACGTTATTCCCAGTACAAATATTACAGTGTAGTTCTCACAAAGTTTCTAAAGGAACTGCAAAAACTATTTCTGAAAATCCTATAAAAAATATTAAAATGTGTTTGTGTCTCATGCAGAACTAATTCAATTAAAATATTAGTCGATACAACTCAGAAACTATGACAGAGACGTTAGAAAAAGCGGTAGCACCATTATCGATCATTGGATTATTTTGCAAGTTGTGCATGATCGAATATCCTCGTGGACAACCTAGGGCGTATCTTTCTTACCTATATGCTTTGGCCAAATGGGGCTCTCTGATATACTTCTATTATTATTCAAGATATGTCCAGTATTTGCGAGAAAATAAGATTACCTTATATGTCGCCGAAATCATTCCGTTGATCACCATTACATTAATTCTCATTAGCTTCAGTTGTTTTAAGGTACAAATTTTTAAATGTACTCCTGGTGGTAATAATACTTGATCTTTTATTACTTTTCTTTCGTTTAATCGAATTTTTAATTAAGAGTATTAAAAATTAATAATTATAAGCGAATACAAAATTATAAAACATTTTTATAGAAGGCTTTCAATAGCGTTAACCATGACCTACTTTTTAATCAAACTCAAGCTATGCAGTTTCTCTCATTCGGCTCTCTCGCTAATCTGCTCATTCTTTAGAAATCGCACGCAGCAGAAAAGTCCTCAAATATAATTCTTTTCCTCTTTTCTCTTCTTCTCATGCTGTTTTTTTCTGGAGTACCTCAAGTTTCCATTCACGGAATTTTACTTTTTAATATTTTTATCTCTGATTTGTCTAATTTTTCTATCCCCTAAGCTTTTCATGTATGCAGACGACGTAATTATTTTCAAATTTGTTTCACTCATTTGATGCTTTTGCAGCCTGTTCTGCTTTAAATAAAGATCTAAAATTTATTGCCGAATGATCTACTAATAATTCACTGCATTTAAATCTCTCTAAATCATTCACGCTAATTGTCGGTTTCTCAACATTATTATCGCATATTCAATCCATCGATATTTCTCTTAACTCGGTTCGAATTCCTCGCTCCTTCTCCATTAAGATTCTTGGGGTCCATGTTGACTCTTCATGGACATTCGAGTCACACGTACCCGTCAAATGTCGAGCTGCTTACGCCCGTCTACTTTATCGCCTCCTTTCCTAAACACATCCTTTCCAAAACTCCTTTCTTCTCAATTAGTCGTTATTTCATTATTTTATGATTACGCCGATGTTCCAGCTCTTAATCAATAATGAGAGTTGGGTATAAGTTAACTTTCTTTTTTAACTAAGTTAAGTTAAAGTTAACAGCCTTGAAAATTTAACTTAGATAACTTGTTAAGATACAAGTTATTTTATAACGAAATTAATTGAATTAAAAGTTAAGTTAATAAAAACAATTGAATAGTTAAAGTTAAATTTGTTTTTTTTTTATTTTTTAAATTCATTATTTCAGGATTTCAATCTTACAAATAATGGAAATGACAGATATATATTTTATTTAAAAAATACTCTATATTTTATTTACATGTTTTGTTTATATTTATTGTTTAGTATATAAAATTTGATTATAAATACTGGCCTGTGGTCATGATTAAAGCTTTAGACATAATACAAGGGAGTAGCGATAATAATAAGGTATAATAGATTTCAATCCATCAGAAACTAAATACATCGAAATATACGGTTTCTAACAGTATACGGTTTCTAACAATTTAAAATGAGGTGAAAATTACAAAAGTGAGAAAATTTAATAGAACATTTATAATTTCATTGGTCAACACATAATTTTCTTACTTTTGTCATTTTCATCTTATTTGAAGTTATCGCTATTGCATATTATGTCTGAAACTTGACTTCAAAGAATTAAATAAAAAATTAATAGTTACGGATATGTATATATAAAATGTAACTAAATAAAGTTAAAAAGATAAGAATCTAAAATGTAACTAAGCTATGTAATAACTTAAAATTAACTTTTTAAC
>NW_017305181.1:11541-16480 GCF_001594115.1 Trachymyrmex septentrionalis
TTTCTCCTACTGCGTTCATAAATATACTCGTATTCCATTATATATATCTATGTATTTACCAGAGATCTGGTTGGCTTAGGATATGGGAACGTTTTATACCTGTACTGTTTTTCGTTTTTTCTTTTTTTTTGCTTCGATATTTCTTTATATCTTTGATGCGTTCTTCAGTTGAATTCTGAATTTTATTTTACTTTTAACCCTTTTGTCATCAGGTACCAAAATTACTTATCGTTCCACTATGTTTCGTACTGCATTCTTCTACTCCTCAAATCAAATATTTTAATTCTTTTCATGCAGTAATAAAAACCTTTTCCTCTTTGTCCTGCTTTCGTTCGGCTGTCTTGTGTTTCATTGCATCATTCACAGTATTTAAGAGAGACTGTAATTGGTATGTGTGTGCGTGTGTGCGTGTGTGCGCGCGCGCGCGCGTGTGTGTGTGTGTGTGAGAGAGAGAGAGAGAGAGAGCGCGCGTACGTGTATGATTTTAACTATTGTTTCACTACTCATTGTGTCGTCTTAATTCGGCATATCCGGTTTTTTGCTGGTAGATTATATGTAACAGCAGTTTTATTGACGCCTCTAACCATTTGCAAGCTACCATGTTGTATCATATTTTATGTTTATGTCTATTACTCTGTTAACATGTAATCTTTTTCACAGAGTTGCGCAATGCACTAAATTAAATTAAAAAAAAAAATTTTTTAACAGATTAATTTTAATGTTTACATTATTATGATATAACTCTTTATCTGTCACATTTTCTATACACATTGCACAACAACAATTTTTACTCAATATAAAATTACAATAGTTTTGTTCTGTGTCGCATAATCGATCAATATGATTTTTTTAAAGGAATTGAAAATGTGCTTACGTAAACTTGCTATAGTAGACGACTCGTTGGAAGCCCTTGGAGCGCCAAAGCAATACCAAAGACTACGTAACTGGATAATTCGTATAATAGTCGGATGGTTTGTATTCGGTTTTTATAAATTAGCATATACTTATTTTATTATTTTTGTTTTGCATTACGATATAACTGCATTTTGGAGTATAACGTTAGATATATTCTTGTATAATTATACGAATAACGTCATTATTTTAAGTGCTCTGATTTCAGCAGTTATTCTTGGGTTAGTATTACACATGTGTATATATTTATTTTGTAAACTATTTTTATTGACATTGTGCGTCAAAATGTTTACATTGTGTGAAACACTTAAAATCCTGTCGTAACTTATAAAAAAGAGAGCCCACCTCCATCGGTGACTATAATTTGGCAACATATGTATGTTGTCTGTATTGTCTTTACACAACATGTACCATATATACAATACATATTTTGAGTATTAAAAATATACTAAACAACAGTTACATAAAATAAATAATCAATTACTACTTTTTATTATTAAATATTTGTAAGAGATAGGCATCTTTAAAAAACGTTGTGAAGGAAGTAATGTTGTGTAATGTAATCAAATAAACATACTGTCAGAATTTTTATCTTCAATGAACTTGATCTTGACATATGTCATCATAAAAAAGTAACAGCAAAAACAACGGTAAAATTATAACATAATAAGAATAGTAAATTAAGGGGTACCGGATATCGGATATTCGTCGTCAAATTCTTTTTGGATATCCAATTATCCGATCGGATTTTCCGACTATCCTTCTGGATATCTAGAAAAAGGCTTCCAGAGAAAAAAGAATGGCACGGTCCTTTAATCAAAGATGCATTAACAAAAAGTTTTTTAAGGAGATCTTTACGTTAATCTGAGAGTCGATTTTGAAGGCATCTTTGAGAATTTGTTTAATACATAAAAATTGAAGTATACTTAAAAACTAATACAGATCCAGCAAGTGCGTACAATATACGCGTAAAAAATATTTTTTGTAATGTTAACTTTTTACAAAATACTAATAAGATGGCGCTTTAAAAATTAGGACTGTACCGCTAACACGATCAAACGGTGATCAAGGAATCGTACTATTGGTAAAAAAATAAACTTTTTCTTAATGAGTGGATTTGGAATTCTCAATCGGACTAAGATAATTAATGTCATATGTATATTTTCAAAATGGCAACAGTTCGAAAAAATAATTTGAATTTTTCTAATTTTTTTCATTTATTTGATCTCCAAAAAATAAAAAAAATTAATATAATATAAACTATTAATTCCAGTTTCGGTGATAATGACATGTTCTCTGAATATAATTGTAAAAGTAGAAGTTAGTCGGACTAATGGTTTTTTTGTAATCGTGATCACCATATTCAAAAACCCAGATTTGTGAAAAAAGTGTATAAAGTTTGAAATATTTTAGTACTAGTATCTTTTCGTTTTCTGTTGGAAACGAAAGTGGTGCTCAGAAGGGAATGGAACTTTGTTCTATTGAAGAGAAACGTTCTAGAATGGTTTTGAAAGGTTGTGAATATATATAACGGCAAGCGTTATAGCAATTAATTGGTGCATCCTATTAGAATCGATCATGAGGCCCCACACATCATATCATTTTATCTTGTACAGCTTAAATAATTTTTGTTTCTTCCAAAAACATTTTTGTTATTCTTGAGACTATAAGCTTTCAAAAACAACAAAAATAATTGATATTTTTTAACTCTAAAACATAAAAACTCTCTTAACAAAATGCATTTGTTTAATATTTTTAGCAATTGTTTAGCAATTTTGTTTAACATTTCATACTGATTGAAAAATTATTATTTTCTGTAAGGCGCCTGATTTTTTGATGGCTTTCTTTTTCGTTATCTGTAAATGAATTTTAGTTTAAAATGACTGAAACTAAATTATAAATTTTGGACAAAACTTATTTTGAAACTCTACTCCTCATATATGTATTAAATATTATATTGAAACATAACAAGTAAATAATAAAATTCTAGTCTGACTTCTAACTATTTAATTAACACAATTAGCGTTAATATGCTTATACGTAATGCATATATTATAATGTTAATAAAAGATGTGACTAATTCTTTTTTAATTCAGATGCATAAGCTTCAGATTTCATCAAATTAATGAACGTTTACGTGTATTATATTCTGAAATGTTCGAAAGTACAATAGTACAAATTACAGGAGACAAAACAGATTTATCTGTGTGCATCAGCGGACAACAGAAGCTAAGAAACACAATCAATATATATGGATTATAATGTAATAGTTATTTAATAGAATTACTGTCTGTTACACACATGCACGCGCATATACATATATATATATAGAATGTTTCAATCTAATTTTCACATCAACATAGAACTGGCGTTCTGTCAATACATCTTCTCCATACACATCGGATAATTTTTTTCTTGCTTGAACAGCATTTTTACCTTTTCGATAGTAAAAAAGTTAAATATGCCGAAAATGCTGCTTTTCACTTTCCATATTTGATAGATCACCAACCAAAAACTACTGCGTAGAATCAGTCGAACTTTTTTCACAAGCAAGCCTTACTATATCAGCTGTCAAAATATATAATGATTATGCGGCTGAAGTGTGAATTTGGCTGTGAAAAAATGCAATAAGTCCTCTGTTGGGAAAAAACAAAATTACTTTCCGAACAACCCAATATTTCAAAAAGTTCTTTATGAAAGTGCAACTGCTTTGAGAGGAGCCTATTGTAATCACGTTATTTTTTTTTTCAATTGAGATGTGATGACACAATGAAAAAAATGTAACGTTTATCTGTGCTTTTTAAAATAGAATTAACGATTTCTTACGTAATATGATTTCTCTATAGTTCTGCATGTACAAGGTTTAAGTCAGAAATCTAAAAAAACCAATAATTTATGATATATTATAGATAAATTTTTCTGACACATATAATTGCCATAATATATTTTTACTGGCGTGGTATCCACAAATTGCCCGAAAGATGGGAAAAATGTGTAACTAGCAATGGAGCATACTTTGAATAAAGCTCTTTTTATCATTCTTCCGAATTTAACGTGTTTTTTTTTTTGAAAAAAAATCCGCATTTCATACTTGTACACCTGGTAATAGAGTGGAAAATGCGATTATCGATGTTGAGCAAAATAAAACATCTTTATCGCTTTCAAAACAATATATAACTGATGGACTGAAAATTTTGTAGTTAAATTTCATATAAAATATGTACAACTTGCTGAAAAAGAAAAGTTCAATGTTTTCTGAAAGAGCAGAGACATATTTAGCAAAAAATATTACCTCGGCCCGGAAATGAACCCGGATCCCGGAATGCAAAAGATCCAGGTTCGTCTCCCGGCTGAGGTAATATTTTTTGCAAGAAGAATTTATTATTCTCAGATTTTAATGTGTCATTCAACATTATTAAGATCGTTTCGAAGATGCGAATAAACATCAAAAATTTGTTAAATTGCTAGTCAGTTCAACTCATAATATTACTGCGATAGTTTAGTAGAGTTAATGTTTCAAGACCGAAAAATTATTTCAACCCGCGTTTCTGAAAACTACATACACATAAGTAGTATATAAATTTACACAAAAATCATACAAGTTTTAAGATTTAGCTGGACCGTTTAAACTTTGATTTCTACAGTTTGTGTTATCACATATCCTATGATATATTATATTGAATAATTGTTTATATATTAGGTGTACAAAAAAGTTCTGAGCTTTAGTTTGTAAAATTCAATCTTTATTTAAAAACAAACGAAAAAATATTAATTGCTGCGTAACGCCAAGCTGTTCTGCAAGCTCCTTTTCAGTTTGCGCAGAGTTTATATCCAGCAGTGCTTGCAATTCGTCCGTTTCAATCTTTTCAGGGCGTCCAGCACGCGATTCATCTTTAAGACTGAAATCTCCTTGGCGAAACTTTTGATACCACCTTTTGCATGTTGCATGACTTACAGCGTTCTCTCCATATGCAGCACAAATCATTTCAGTGGCTTCAGCAGCATTTTTCTTCAGATGAAACGCGAA
>NW_017305181.1:16580-17633 GCF_001594115.1 Trachymyrmex septentrionalis
GTACATCTTTGCGAACAAATTATTTGAATTTACAGATTACATTTACAATTATTCGGTTGATTATGTTTTTATTCTAGTAAATTATAACTAATATTTATAAATGATATTTATACAGTATAATAAATTGATGATAAAATATTAAAATTAGTTGTGTTAGTACCTTCTTGTATGATGCATTCTTTCACCAAAAGTAATTTTTCATCTCCTTTTAAATGAAAATCATGAATCATTTTTACCACAAATTCAATAATCTCAATATATAATTTCAATAATCTCTTCTCTTTCAGAAAGCATGGAACTTTCCACTTTTTCAGCAAGTTGTATTTTGTATTGTATATAATTTAATCTCAAAATTTTCAGTCTATCATTTATATATTGTTTTGAGAGCGACAAAGACGTTTTATCTTGCTCAACATCGATAATCGCATTTTTTACTCTATTAGCATATGCGATTTCATCATTAATATTTCTATCATTTTCTATGCTGATAAAAATTTTATTAAAATATTTCTTCTAAAATAATTCACAAAATCGCTGCGCGCGCGAATTAGTCGAATACTTACTGAAGTGAGCAACATTTCGATTGATGCGCGATCTACTTGCTGCGTTCAAAATCATCATCCGAGATTCAGAATCATCCATTCAGGTGTAATTTTATCCTCAACATTCGGTGAAATAAAATGAAATTTATAAGGTATTAATATTTTTCAATCTGTGCAGGAACGTATCAATTACTTGGAGAGCATAAGATTATATGGACATCTTATAATATTA
Organism: Trachymyrmex septentrionalis; assembly: GCF_001594115.1. Taxonomy (NCBI): domain Eukaryota; kingdom Metazoa; phylum Arthropoda; class Insecta; order Hymenoptera; family Formicidae; genus Trachymyrmex; species Trachymyrmex septentrionalis. The sequence continues at coordinate 17,355 of NW_017305181.1, forward strand.
TCTGGCATTTAAAATTGTATTTATTTTCTGTTTTGCATAGCATTTTATTTCTCACATTAAACTACGAATGTAAAACTATTTACTATAAGGTATAATTATTAAAAGCATTAATAATTATTTATAATTAAAATAATAACACAAGCAACAATGAAATTACACATGTCAAAAATGACGAAATCTTATTCATTTAATGCAAAGTTTATAGTATTTTACTACAAATTTTTGTTTTACATTAATATAATTTCAGATAAATGAAACACTAGCAATTCTTCATAAATT
>NW_017305181.1:17908-19429 GCF_001594115.1 Trachymyrmex septentrionalis
TATATATATAAATAATTACAATAAAGTTTTAACTGTCTTATTTATAATTTTATTAGTGCTCAAATTTTGGACACCTATATAAATTTTATCGAATAATTATATACAAAATTGGAATATACAAAATTTAAATTATTTTTTATTTTATAGAACTTAGAAATTCCGTATTTTCACACGAAGTTGCTCATCGCTTTTTATGATTTATATTTTGAAATTGTTTAGTCACCTTCAAACATTTTTAATTAATTTATTTTTTATTTTATATAACAAAGGCGAGTTTTTGAAAGTTATTTTGTATTATTAATACGTATTTCACTATTATACTCTCATACTATCAATTCTACTGCTGTATACACTCACATGTAATCTAGCCACTAAGTTTTTTCACAAATTTTTAATATTTTCAAATAGCAATAAATTAGTGAAAAAGTAATGGTATCGAGATTTGTAAAAACACGTTTTAAAGCTTGAAATTTCTTTTCAAATCAATATTTCAAAAAACGGTACTACTGATATTTTACAAAGTTACACAAATATAAATCAAGATACATAAATTCTCAAAATTTTTTATGAAATTTGCGAAGTTCCACGAGGCCAATTAAAAATTGCTCACAAATGGGGTTTACAGTTTTCGAAAAAGTGAATTTTTATCTTTAATTTGTGTTTTATAGATATATCTCTATATGATTTTTTTTACTTATTTTATTCAACATTGAAGCAAAAAGGGTCATTTTTGCTCGCCCACTGCTCGATTACCGAGGGAAGCTTGCATAGGATAGCACCCCAGATCGACACCCGATCAAGGCCATCCCCCTCCTTTTGCCCCGATAAATGCCTAAGACGGCGCCGAGCCCGTAGACGGTCCAGGGTTAGTCTCTGCACCACGACAACGCCCTGCGCGGAAGATTGTTAAAACATTAGTAGTTAAATAACTCAACTCTTAAAAATGAATTAAATTTGATAATAAATTTTGACTCAAATTTAATTCATTATTTACAAAGTACATACATTCATATATTACGTCCAGACTCCACAGTTCTTTTCTTCGACAAGAAACTTTCGTCATCACAAAGAATTAGTGAGCAGTAAACCACTTGAAATAGGAGCTGAGAGCCATAAATGCTCGTTTTAAACTAACAACCCATCCGGGACTGAACCGTTGGGTTAGATATTTGAACCAAGTATCAAATAGACAAACCTTATCTCGAGGACTATAAAATAAAATAAGAACTGAGAACAATGAACGCACAGTTTTTAACTAATAAACCATTCGGGACAGAACCGTTGGGTTGATATTGGAACCAAGGGCCAGATAGGCGAAACTTATGAACAAACAGACTAGGCTTTGTAAAATGAAACAGCGAGTGTGAGCAACAAATGACATGTGGCTCGCATCTATTAGACACTCGATGGAACCAAGGACCAGATAGGCGAAACTTAAGAACAAACAGACTAGGCTTTGTAAAATGAAACAGCGGGTGTGAGCAACAAATGACATGTGGCTCGCATCTATTAGACACTCGA
>NW_017305181.1:22522-23027 GCF_001594115.1 Trachymyrmex septentrionalis
ACCACGCTTACAGAACAGACCACTTTATAGATTTTCTACTTCTAAAAATTTTATATTATACTTAAAATATATATATTATATATTATACACAAAGTTATTTATGTACAATACAACGACTTATAAAACTGATCAATCCATGCTATTGGAAATTTTATTTCGAGAATTCGTGAATTAAAATATCTATAGCAAATTAACATTATATTTATTTCATTATGTATTATTAAAAAGTCATTATCGTCTATCTGCCTTCTTTGAATCAGTTAGTTACATTATATATTACATTTATTCTGTTCTATGAGTCATTGTATGTAACTTTATAATATACTCGTATACGTACATTTGTACATGTTCTCTTATGTCAGTTAGTACACGATCAAATTTAAAAAGAAAGAGTAAAATAAAGAAGAGAACTATACTACGAAGATAACATAAATTGGGAATAAGACATAACTGTATGTTTAGTATTATTTGTAAGTTCTAATAATTTCAGTTTTATTTACTGCCC
>NW_017305181.1:23127-25627 GCF_001594115.1 Trachymyrmex septentrionalis
ATTATAACGCAAATGTGTCATATCTATTGTAAAGACCGATTAGAATTAAATATGTTATTTTTTTTATTATTCTTGTCAGCATATGACAAAATAAAATATGATAAATGCTTATCTCTTATATGAAATCTTGTCTCTTATATAAAAACACTTTTTAGTATGTATTTATGTATTTAAAGTTAATTTTTATTTTTCGTTTAATTATTTTTCAAATTTATTCTCTAAATATTATAGAACTTTAATTTACTTCTAAATCAATACCGTCCCGCACTTTTTATGAGTAATCATTCAGAACATTTTCCCCTACAATATATATCCAAAGGACATTCGAATCGGTGCCGTGTCACCTAAAATGCATATTTACCAAAATTGATTTACGGCATTATAGGAGGTAGTAAATATCATTAGATTTTATTTAAAAAATCAATATCATGCTCACAATGGAAATTAAATCCAAAATGGATAAAACATTTGGTAAACTGATCCGCAATTGGTACATAGAATCTAATTATGGATAATTGTCATTACTTAATTTAATTAAAATTAAAACATACAAGACAGTATCGAAATAAAATAAGATCATCCATAATGTAATCTATATGACCAATCATAATTACTAAACATCTCATAAAACGTTTGATATCGTTCTGAATAAAAATATGAATTTTTTTTTCAAGGGCGATCCACAACTGATGGCCTTAATCTATGTATCTATAAATAAAAAAAAAAGGCAATCTAATTTAGATTATCTGTGTGTCCACTCTGTTGTTCAATATTTGTTGTTTAACGGCATTTACATACGTTATTCCCAGTGTACAAATCTTACAGTGCAGTTCTCACAAAGTTTCTAAAAGAACTGCGAAAACTATTTCTGAAAATTCTATAAAAAATATTAAAACGTGTTTGTGTCTCATGCAGCAAGAACTAATTCAGTTAAAATACTAGCCGATACAACTCAGAAACTATGACAGAGACGTTAGAAAGAGCACTAGCACCATTATTGATCATTGGATCGTTTTGCAATTTGTGCATGATCGAATATCCTCGTGGACAACCTAGGGCGTATCTTTCTTACCTATATGTTTTGGTCAAATGGGGCTCTCTGATATACTTCTATTACTGGTATTGGCTAGAAAATGACATGTATATATACACAGACGATATCTTTCCGTTGGTCACCATTATATTAATTCTCATTAGCCTCAGTCGTTTAAGGTACAAATTTTTAAATGTACTCCTGGTTCCAATATAATAATACTTGATCTTTATTACTTTTCTTTCGTTTAATCGTATTTTTAATTAAGAGTATTAAAAATTCACAATTATAAGCAAATACAAAATTATAAAACATTTTTATAGAAGGCTTTCAATACCGTTAATCATGACCTATAGTACTTTAGTCAAACTCAAGCTATGCAGTCTCTCTCGCTAATCTGTTTGTTCTTTACAAATCGCACACAGCAGAAAAGTCTTCAAATATACGAGTAATTCTTTTTCTCTTTTCTCTTCTTCTCGTGCCGTTCTTTTCTGGCATACCTCAGGGTTCCATTCACGGAATTTTAATTTTTAATATTTTTATCTCTGATTTGTCTAATGTTTTTCGATCCCCTAAGCTTTTCATGTATGCAGACGACGTAATTCTTTTCAAATTTGTTTCACCCATTCGATGCTTTTGCAGCCTGTTCTACTTTAAATAAAGATCTAAAATTTATTGCCGAATGATCTACTAATAATTCACTGCATTTAAATCTCTCTAAATCATTCTCGCTAATTGTCGGTTTTTCGACATTATTATCGCATATTCAATCCTTCGATATTTCTCTTGAACTCCGTTCCAATTCCTCGCTCCTTCTCTATTAAGAATCTTGGTGTCCATGTTGACTCTTCATGGACATTCGAGTCACACGTGCCCGTCAAATGTCAAACTGCTTACGCCCGTCTACTTTATCCCTTTGGTCACATCCTTCCCATTTATTTCAAAACTCCTTTCTTCTCAATTATTCTCGTTATTTCATTATTTTACGATTACGCCGATGTTGTCTACGTTCCAGGTCTTAATCAATAATCAGAGTTGGGTAAGTTAACTTTCTTTTTTAACTAAGTTAAGTTAAAGTTAACAACCTTGAAAATTTGATTTATATAACTTGTTTAGATACAAGTTATTTTATAACGAAATTAATTGAATTAAAAGTTAAGTTAATAAAAAGAATTGAATAGTTAAAAGTTAAATTTGTTTTTTTTTTTATTTTTTAAATTCATTATTACAAGATTTCAATTTTACAAATAACGGAAATGACAAATATATACTTTATTTAAAAAATACTCTATGTTTTATTTACATGTTTTGTTTATATATATTGTTTCGTATATAAAATTTGATTATGAATACTGGCCTGTGGTCATGACTAAAGCTTTAGACACAATACGAGGGAGTAGCGATAATAATAACGAATAATAGATTTCAATCCATCAGGAACTAAATATTGTACATCGAAATACACGG
>NW_017305181.1:26816-27999 GCF_001594115.1 Trachymyrmex septentrionalis
TAAGTAAACTTGCTATAGTAGACGACTCGTTGGAAGCCCTCGGAGCGCCAAAGGAATATCAAAGACTACATAACTGGATAATTCGTATAATAGTCGGATGGATTGTATACTTTTTTTATCAATATGCCTGTGAATTTTTTTTTTATTACGACTGAATTTTCGATGTTAGATATATTTCTGTATTGTTACATGGATAATGTCATTATCTTAAGTGCTCTGATTTCTGCAGCTATTTTTGGGTTAGTATTACACGTGTGTATACATTTATTTTGTAAGCTATTTTTGTTGACATTTTGCGTAAAAATATTTACAGTATGAAACACTTAAAAACCTGTCGTAACATCTAAAAAAGGGAGCCCATCACCATCAGTGACTATGACCTTGATATGTATGTTGATTGTACACAACATGTATATACGATACTTATTTTGAGTATTAAAAATATACTAAACAACACATATTTAAAATAAATAATCAATTACTACTTTTTATTATTAAATATTTGTAAGAGATAGGCATCTTTAAAAAACGTTGTGAAGGAAGTAATGTTGTGTAATGTAATCAAATAAACATACTGTCAGAATTTTTATCTTCAATGAACTTGATCTTGACATATGTCATCATAAAAAAGTAACAGCAAAAGCAACGGTAAAATTATAACATAATAAGAATAGTAAATTAAGGGGTACCGGATATCGGATATTTGTCGTCAAATTCTCTTTTTGGATATCCAATTATCCGATCGGATTTTCCGACTATCCTTCTGGATATCTGGAAAAAGGCTTCCAGAGAAAAAAAATGGCATGTTCCTTTAACCCAAGATGCTTTAAAAAAAGTTGTTTAAGGTGGTCCTTACGTTAATCTGAGAGTCGATTTTGAAGGCATTCTTTAAAAATTTTTTTAATAAATAAAAATTTAAGTATAATTTTTTTAAGAACTAAAACAGGTCTAGAAAGTGCGTACAATATATGTGTAAAAAAATATTTTTTGTAATGTTAATTATTTACACCATACTAATAAGAAGGCACTAAAATTAGGCCTGCACCGCTAACACGATCAAACGGTGATCAAGGAATCGTATCATTGGTCAAAAAATAAACTTTTTGTTAACGAGTGGACATGTAATTCTTGCTCGGACTAAGATAATTAATGTCATATGCATATTTTCAAAATGGCAACAGTT
>NW_017305181.1:30259-30804 GCF_001594115.1 Trachymyrmex septentrionalis
AGAAAGTTCTTTATGAAAGTGCAACTGTTTCGAGAGGGGCCTATTGTAACCACGTTATTTTTTTCTAGATAGGGAGATGATGACAGACAATGAAAAAATGTAACGTTTATCTGTGCTTTTTAAAATAGGATTTTTTACGTAATATGATTTCTCTATAATCATTCTGCATATACAAGGTTTAAGTCAGAAATTAAAAAAAACCAATATTATAGGTACATTTTTTTTATACATATAATTGGCATGACACATGAAATATCTCGTAAACTATTAATTTTCTAATAATCGTAATATCTAAATATTTTTATAAATGGAATAATTAGATAAATCAGGTGTAATGAAACATATACTTGTTTGTTTAACAAAATTATTCATTGAATCTACGTATTTTTTTTGTAAAACTTTAATAAATAGACGACCTTTTGCCAATTTCGATAATCTTGACATACTCGTATATTGATAAGGTCGTAACTCTAAGTGATCTACAAATATTTTAATTGTCGCTTGCCCTTCTTTAAAAAGCTATTATCAAATAAAGTTGATAATAT
>NW_017305181.1:30904-43061 GCF_001594115.1 Trachymyrmex septentrionalis
ATATATATATATGTTTAAATTTTTATTTCGTTTTCAAGTAGAATGAGACAGACCAATTCTCTGCTTTTAATCACAAATTCTTTCCTTTAAAATATATATTCCTTGCTTTAGAAATTTTCTACCTTAACGACACAAATTCTCTGCTTTCAAAACAAAAATAATATAAGAAAAAGCTTAGTTAAAATATGATAAAATGAAAAAAAATAAAATAGATAATTTCAACAAATTATTCAACAAATATTGCAGAGTATAAATAAACACGATCACGCGTTCATAATATTGAAAGATGTTTTGCATTTAAACAGGAGGAGGCGGATCCCTTAAAAAGAAGTGAATTCTAAAGTCATCCGTATTACCAAAACACATATAATTTTTATATAACAATTATTTTTTTCTCTCTTACTTCTTTGAAAATCCTTTTCCAGGATTAAAGAATACGTATTAATACGTATCTGCGAAGTCTTAATGCTGATAACGACAAAAAGAAACTGAGATCTTTTTATCATTTTCTAGTCTAATTTAATGCTCCAGTTGTGACGTTGTGACAACATTTGCTTCATATAAAAGCTGTGCAATTTGTATTTATGAAATAGTAATCCATAAATCAAATAATAGTTTGCACGAAGAATATGGATTTCTTAAAATTGATTCTGAAAAAAATGATTCTGAAAAAAAATGATTCTGAATCTCGGATGATTCTGAACGCAGCAAGTAGATCGCGCGCCAATCGAAATATTGCTCACTTCAGTAAACATTCGATTCACTCGCATGCACAGTGATTCTTTGTATTGAAGAAGTATTTTAATAAAATTTACCAGCATGGAAAACGATAAACATATTTATTATATGAAATCGCATATGCTAATAAAGTGAAAAATGCGATTTTTGATACTGATCAAGATAAAACGTCTTTGTCGCTTTCAAAACAACATATGACTGATGGACTAAAAATTTGTGGTTAAATTTTATACAAAATACTTGCTGAAAAAGGAAAGTTCAATTTTTTTTGAAAAAGCAAAGATTATTGGGAAGATAATTGCGGAATTTGTGGCAGAAATGATTCGTGATTATTTAAAAGAAGAATTATTTTTGGTAGAAGAATTGTTTTTACTTCAATCAATTTTGATGCGCGTTTATGGAAACTATTATACATATAGTATATAAATTTACACGAAAATCATATAAGCATTAAGATCTAGCTGGATCGTTTAAAAAAGCTTTGATTTCTATAGTTTGTGTTAATCAATTACTACTTTAGGTAATAATTTATTTATTTTCAATTGTCAGTGTAATAAGTTGGTGATGAAATTTTAGAATCAGTCGTGTCAATATCTTTTTGTTTAATGCATTCTTTTACCAAAAGTAATTCTTTATCTTCTTTTAAATGAAAATCACGAATTATTTCTGCCACAAATTCCGCAATTATCTTTCCAATAATCTCTGCTCTTTCAGAACGCATGAAACTTTTCACTTTTTCAGCAAGTTGTATTTTGTATAAAATTTAATCACAAAATTTTCAGTCTATCAGTTATATATTGTTTTGAAAGCGGTAAAGATGTTTTATTTTGCTCAACATCGATAATCGCATTTTCCACTCTGTGCATATGCGATTTTATTATGAATATTTCTATCGTTTTCCATGATAAACTTTACTAAAATATTTCTGCTAAAATAGTTCAGAAAATGGTTGCGCGCGCGAATGAGTCGAATACTTACTGAAGTAAGCAACATTTCGATTAATGCGCGGTCTACTTGCTGCATTCAAAATCATCATGCGAGATTCAGAATCATCCACCCAGGCGTAATTTTATCCCCAACATTCGGTGAAATAAAATGAAATTTATAAGGTATTAATATTTTTCAATGCAGTACGTTTTTTAAATTATTACAATAATTATTTAAAAAATTGATTTCTTCGAAATTATGGCTGAAACGGCTGGATAAGTATTGTTTCCTTTTTGTTCTAGAACAGCCTGTAAAAGGCGCATCAAAATCTCCGATACGTTACGAGTACCTGGTGTTCTTCTTGTTAGAGTGTTAGAGGTCCAATTAGAACGTTATTGTTATACAAAAATTTACGTGTACCTATATGTGCGTGAAAGATTGATGTAGTATTATGTAGTGATGTATCGATGAAACGTAAATCGTTTGTGTGTCAGTGCTGTTTACAATATGACTATTCCTCTTTACGATCTTCATAAAACTATATGGTGGAAAATAATTTAAATTTGAATAAGTATTATAATATTATTAAATGTAGAGATAGAGAATTAAGAATGTTTTATACATACTCGTATTTCCAAAATGATAACAAAATTGTGAGAAAATTATAGATCATTCTAAATCACGTTTGAATATAATACGACAAAGGTGACGGATGCTACCTAGATCATAAGATATTATTTTAATAAATAATATGTTGGATATTTGCTTGTCCATCCAATTGTGGCGCTCAGCAGATCATCGACATGCGAGTCACGGCCGATTGATTATCGACGAGTTATGTTTATGTTTATTATTTTGTTCGCCGCTAGGCGCGTATTCATGCCCTACCGGCAGGTCCTTCGTCACTAATTATCCGCGTGTGTGCACGATGAGTCGTCAAGTCCGCATTGATCGAATAACACTTCTTACATTCTTGTTCTAATATTCTTTTATTCCCAACACAAATCAAATGTAAACTATATTTTTTTTATTATAAATAACGAGTAATTATCTTACAGCGATAGAATTTGTAGTCGATAATCTTGATATTTTCTCGTTATTGTGATTCACTTAGACATTTCCGAAGCTCTTCTCATGTCCTCTTCCTTTCTCTGCGCTTGGTTCAAATTGTCCAACATCCCAATGAAATTTTTATTTGACTGTACTAATTAGTTTTAATTTCCTAGCATTTTCACGAAATCCTTAGAAAACAAAATCACACAGAATATTTAATTTAAACAATATTTAACTTTTATCTTTTAATTAATTATATGTAAATTGCATGTGAATTAAATGGTTAAAAGTTTCTTGCCATTGTTAATTAACAAAATTTTATTATTCATTAATTTTTATTATAAAATTATCTAATTTTTATGTATTATTAATAAAATTATGTCTTCATAACGATAAAAAAATTTTTAAATATTCATTCAGCAATAAATTAAATTTGCTTTTGTCATTATTATATCTCAACTCTTTACTTTTAAAATTAAATAATCAAGCTTTTAAAATTAAAAATTTAGTTTTAAAATTAATTTAATTTTAATTTAAGATATAACTAAAGAATATTCTATGTTACTCACTCGATCCAGTACGATAATGTGATCCGCCCTTTTAAGGAATTGCAATTGATGTGTGACAAGTATCCTCGTCTTACCGTGGAGATATTCGGTGATGCACTTCCCATCGAGATGCCTAGCAACACGAGTATCAACCGCGCTCAAGGGATCGTCGAGCAAATAGACATCCGCTTGTCTATAAATTGCCCTTGCGAGATTGATTCGCGCTCTTTGACCACCGGACAAAGGTACACCTCTATCGCCGATCATTGTTATGTCTCCCTGTGGAAATTGTCGAAAACAATCCTTCGTCAAGACGCACACATTTGCTACATGAAACATTTGCCAAATGATCAAAAAAAAACTTTAAAGAATATTAAAAATTTCAAAATTAGAAAATGTTAGATATTTTTTTTTATCTAAATAGAATCACATATAGATTAAAGATTCAAAAAAATTCATAACACTTGCTAAAATATATCTTTTTTTATATCCAGTCACAAAGACGTAATTTATGTTTAATGATTGATGCGTAAGATTTGAAAGATCTAATTGTAAAAATTGTTACCAATTACGTATAAAAATTCCTGATTCTAACGTGCAATAGCAGGAATATATAAACATTGAATATACAAACAATACATAAACAATATCCGCAACAATTACTTTGGACCACGAAAAGTACCTGCATGTATCTAGCATTATCATAGGACTGGCTAAACAGTATATTGTCCCTTACGGTACCACTGAAAAGCCAAGATTCTTGACTGGCATAGGAGATACGCAGATTTGGATTGTTCGTGAAGTATCCAGTGGATAAATTGTCCGGAAAATTATACTTCGAGGAGCCCTGAGTAAGTTATGAAACCCGTGGCGGGATTTAATTCCTTCAATAGTAGATGTAATACAGACGATTTGCCAGAGCCCACTGCACCAACTACAATACATAATTTACCTGGCTTGATAGTTAAATTAATATTGCACAAAGTCGGCGGCAATTGGCCACTGATCCAATTGGATGAAACTCGCTGAAGCTTTATGTACACCGGAAGATCAGATAATCTTTGATGTTCGGACAGAACGATACTCCCATTTCTCGAGATGTAACAGGCCAATTTGATTCTCTGCATTAGTTTCTTTCTTTGGTTTCTGAGATTTAAACTGCAACTGCGGCGTGTTCTCCGAGAAGCGTCTCGTGTTCACTCCGTCCATCAGCAAAAAATCCTGTAAAAATTAAGCACACTTCAATAAGTACATGCAATAGAGATAAAAGAATGATTGTAGATTTAAGTTCTCCGTAAATTAGAAAATAATATGATAATATATACCTCCAATCGATTGAATGACTATTGATTCACCCAGCAGTATTAGCCCTTGCGGAAAGTACAACGCGACGACGAGTTGAAGTATATTAAAGTATGTCGACATTTCATAGGTCACATCGACAGTCAAATTATTTTCCATTAAGAAAAACATTATCAGAGTGAAATAGACGGTCAATCGTTCCGTGAAGGCTATGATGGCTAAATATGCGACGCGCACGTACGACGAGAATTTAATTTGATTGATCTCTAATTTTCTAATTACTGACACAATCTGGACGATTTCTCCCTGGCGTACATCTTCACCACCTAAACCGAGAATTATCATTTCATAAATTTGATTCATAAAATTTTTTTATAAGATGATACTTGGACCTTAATATTATTCGTATTATTCATATTATTATATTCATCCTATATATTTAATAATAAAATAACTAACCAACTTTTTGGGGATACCTGTATCCCAGCTATGAGTTCGCTCATTAGTTGTACTCTTCGGTCCGTCAGTGGCGCAATCATGGTTCTGAGTTTGAGATTCAAGAAGCTCAAAATCTCTTGTCCTGGGAGGACAATGATCAACAATGTTCCAATGCCAACCAAACACGAAATACCGGCTTTTTGCCACATTATTGTCCCTATGATCGCGGTCTGCGAATAAAAATAAAACTGGTCAGCTTTAACAAACAATTATTTAAGAGCAACTTTGAAATAAGTAAGAAAAAAAATCCTACGTCTTTATAGTTTAAATTAACTCACGATTTGTAAAATGTATACAATTAGCTTATATACATATAATCAATATAATAGATTTTCTACAAATTATACTATAATTATTAAACAATTTATACTTACCAATAATCTACCGAAGAGGTTAATAAATTTAAGTAAGAAGTTTAAATTTAAGACTTTTGTTCAAGAGTGTAATCGAAATTTTCTGTGCAACGTATACTGTTACTGTGGAATGTATACGAATACGAGTATATAAATTCTTTTACGATGTTTTATTAATTTGTATATATACAAAATCATTAAGTTTTTTGTAAAAACTAATTAAGAATATTTAAAATATTGATATTGTTCCGTATCGGGAGTGTACGGTAAGGAGGGGGCCAGGTAATTAACGGGCAAAGTGTTTCGGTTTTCTTTCCACTTTATTTTCAACACCACACACTGAGAAATCGTTCTCAATTTCGTTATTGACTCCGAACCTCCAACACGAAATCGTTGACAACGTGAGAGTCGCGTCGTCGTGGCCACCCCAAGTCGGTATCCCAGCACAACCACAAAGGTACAAGCGAGCGATGAGCGAGCTGTAGCGCGCAACGCCAGACCCCCCGCATCACGCACGTACCCACAAGCGTCCACAGAGGGAGCTCGGAGCTTGATTAATGCGAGACATTGAGCTACCGATATTATACAGATTATTTAATATATTTTAATATAATATATTAATATTTTAATATATTCGGAGAAGATTATGGCTATGAAAAAGTATTTTATTTGCTGTAGAAGAATCTGAAACGTCTATTTATTCTTTTAAAATAAACATTTAATACTCTATAATTATAATTTCCTTTAAAACTCGATTATACACTATTGTACTTAATTGCTTGAAAATATTAATATTAGATCATATTGCTACTATTAATTTATGACAAGAAACATTAGTTTGTTCATAGAATATTTTTTTGTACATATGTATTTACAATATATGCGTAGTTATAAAATAACATTTACATATACGCAAATATGTGCATATACAAAAATTCACAATTCGCAGTGGCGCCTGTTAGCCTTATTCCTTATTGCTTTCTGCTACAAAAGGTCAAAAAGGATTTTCAGACTAAATCTTGAGTAGACGGTGTGACACAGTATCATTATATTCTTGTTATTCGACAAGGATAACATGATCTGTCTTGCACTGTATCACTTGTAGAAAAACACACGATTGCTTTATTGCAATACAAAGTATAAAAATTAGGGCTAGAATTATTATATTGAAAAGAAAACGAGCATTCCATCTAATGAACTTATTTTTATTGTAAAATTCATTTTATATCTCTCTCTCTCTCTCTCTCTCTCTCTCTCTCTCTCTCTCTCCTACTTATTTTACTACTAAAACACTAAAAAACAAGATCTTTAAATTTGAAATTACTCTGACACGAAGCATTTTCATTATTTGGTCTATTTGAGTATAATCTTTTCATAGAATCTGTTATTAAATTGAATTTCGTTATTAAATTGAATTAAATTGAATATAATTAATTTAATTTTTATATGTATATATAAATATATTTCAGGACATTCAATTTTGACTAAGGTACATCAATCATTTGACTTTATATAACGTAATTATAAAAACTTTAATTCATGATTCCATTTTTTTTGCATTTGAACAAAGAAGTAGTTTTAGTTTGAATTTTTTACTCACTGACACAATGAATTTAATTTATAATATTTATTTATATTGTGTCCAACCTTTCATATAATTTCAGTAATTTTATTTATATTCATTCTAACTAAAAAAAGAGCTCTCGCTCTCTTTCGATGTCTCGTTCGCTCTCAAAGAAATTATATTAGTGTTCGTACGTATATATACACAATCACATAAGAAGATGTAGATTATATTATCTGAAGTTGGCAGATCTGAATCCAGAGCTTCAAGGTCCTACCACGTGAGGTCTTCAAAATCAAATCGGACTTGGCCCGTTACTCCTGTTGACCCTTAATGGCATCCTATATAGTTGTCATGTGCTTCTCTTCTGAAATAAAAAGTTATCTTCTCAATGCTTAAGCAGTATGGCTGATCTGAAAACCTTCCATCACGTTATTCTACAAACATGCTTGTATTGAGACGCAGACTTATAAACCAAGACTGCTTAACCCTATAGCGCGGCGCGTGGCGCGAGCTCTGGTGACTTCGTCGGAGGTCAAGCTTCGCTTTATTTCCTAGTGTCGCTAGAATACGGAGTCCGGCGATTTCGTAAACCTTTTTTTCATTGAATCAGACGTCAGACACCCTAAAAATGGCGGAACCAATCACCACACAAGTCTTTCACAATTTTTGGGAAAATAATACATTATATTACTTATCTTCCATAAATTAAAACATTTTATTACGCAACTGTATGGCATTGTGTATCCTATAAATACAGAGAATTATTGTCATAATACTTATGAATGAGAGGGGAATATTCGACTGTAATTAGTCAATTCTTAGAGCCTGTTTATAATACGCCATTTATTTAGGCTGATATCATAAAAGTTAGAAGATAGGAAACCCATACTACCATTTATAATAGCCGGCAAAAATATATATTTGGGCCGTAACCGAAAAGTTGATTCAACTTTATTTTTACCGGCCTACGGTCACGGAAAAATACGGAAAAAATACAAAAGAATAGAAAAGTGCAAAATACCAAGAGATTCAAGTGCAAAAGAATTTTTCTTTTAACCTGTTCGAGAAAGAACTTAAATCAGAAGAAATAAAAATAAACAATGCTGATTTGATTTTCTGAGTCAAATAATTCAGCACTTATATGATAAAAACGTTCTTTTTTTCCCTTTTTTATTAGACGTACACTCCAACGGCGTTTTTTTGTTATTTTTTTTTATTTAACGGTGCATCTAAGTATGCACCGTTAAATATGTATGTACATGCTAGCTCCAGAATTGACAGGAACATTCCACACACTGCCACATGTTGGTTAAATCTATATTTTTTTATTAAATTTAAAATTTATTTATATTATTAACAACTTTCAGGTTATGACTATATCGCGGCCATAATAGCGAAGTACCAGCTATTATAAACGGTTCCTTAACAAATTACGGTATACGGCATACGGGAAATATAAACGCTCCCTAATTCGGAACGACTTTGGCTATGTTCAGAAATGTCACTTGAACTCACAGTATAAGTAAAAACAGTAGTTTCATTCTCTGTGGCCTACTTTTCAGCTAGAGTTTAACCGGATCAGAATGTAAGAACCAACCAACTACAGTCGAGTATTCTCCTGTTACAATCAAACGACAGGGAAATGCTCGACTGTAGTTGATCTTACATTCTGATTCGGATTACATCCTCAGTAGAAATCCCCTGTCACAGTATACTCGTATACAATAGCGCAACCACAGTACATACAGTAGCGCAACTCTCTGTCGGTACCTTTGATGTTAGTGTTGGTCAAAATGGAGTGCGCATGCGTAAAATAAGCAAGTTACCTAGCGTTGCCATGGTTATCACTTTCTTTTTCTTTTCATCCTTTTTTCGCTCTGTCAAAACTCATTAGATTTATTCGCGTCGCACTCCAATAAATGCGTTGGAGTGAGTAAAAGCTGTTATAGGAGCATATTAGAGCATGCAACATATACAAACGAATAAACCTACTATTACAATGAAATAACTTGAACTTAATGAAAATTAATAAAAATAAATTGTAAACATATTGAAAAATAAAAAGAAAATATAGAAAAATATTAGGAAAAATATAAAATTAACTTAAAAATGTATATTTGTATAAAGAAATATTATGTAATTATATATCTATGAAAATGTTATGAGAAAGCTGAGAGATATAAAAGAAATTTATATACATGTATGTCCAAAAAATAAATTTAAAGTACAATAAATGAAAAGAAATCCTTTTTGCTCGATTTTCTATGTTACATTTTGTTCACTTTTTCATTTTATCACTTTTTCACAAAAATTAGATCAATCTCTTGAGATTTCTCACACAACATTTCACCAAATGGACAATACACGTAATACTTTCCTCTAAATTTCTACTCTGAACAATAAAAAAAGGGAAGAAATGAAACGGAGCAACTTGCTTATTTCACGCATGTGCACTTCATTTTGGCCAATATAAAATCGGGAGAGATGCGTTACTATATATACTGTGGTGCAACTCTCTCGATTTTATGTTGGCCAAAATGGAGTGCGCATGTGTGAAATAAGCAAGTTGCCCCGTCTCATTTCCTTCCTTTTTTTATTGTTTTCTCTCTTTCTCTCTCTATTTAAATAAGTGTTTCAATGTTCCACTTAAACGTTTGTCTTTCAAGCATACATGGTTCAGAGTAGAAATTTAGAGGAAAGTATTACGTGTATTGTCCATTTGGTGAAATGTTGTGTGAGAAATCTCGAGAGATTGGTCTAATTTTTGTGAAAAAGTGATAAAGTGAAAAAGTGAACAAAATGTAACATAGAAAATCGAGCAAAAAGAATTTCTTTTCATTTATTGTACTTTAAATTTATTTTTTGGACATACTCGTACATGTACGAGTATATAAATTTCTTTTATATCTCTCAGCTTTCTCATAACATTTTCATAGATATATAATTACATAATATTTCTTTATACAAATATACATTTTTAAGTTAATTTAATATTTTTCCTAATACTTTTCTATATTTTCTTTTTATTTTTCAATATGTTTACAATTTATTTTTATTAATTTTCATTAAGTTCAAATTATTTCATTGTAATAGTAGGTTTATTCGTTTGTATATGTTACATGCTTTAATATGCTCCTATAACAGCTTTTACTATAATAACTCCAACGCATTTGTTGAAGTGCGACGCGAATAAATCTAGTGAGTTTTGACAAAGCGAAAAAAGGATGAAAAGAAAAAGAAAGTGATAACCATGGCAACGCTAGGTAACTTGCTTATTTTACGCATGCGCACTCCATTTTGACCACACTAATATCAAAGGGGAGCCGACAGGGAGTTGCGCTACTGTATGTACTGTGCCCCTGTCATTGAACTATAACAGGGGAGTACTCGATTGTAGTTGGTTCTTACATTCTTATCCGATTTAAACCCTCAATGGGAACTAAATCCTCGATACCTTTGATCTGACGCAAACGACCGATATGTTGTAAATTGTGCGTGAGCACTTATAAAAGTGAAGAATCTTATAGCATTTTCGTCCCGATTGGATTTGCACCAACTTAGATTAGAAAATGCTTTACTATTGGTTGACGTTACACGCTCTATAGGAAAGCACAAAACATCATTACTTCAACTCAGATTAGTGCAAACTCGGTCGGGCCGAAAACGCTATTAGGGAATAGGGAAATTAATTAGTGCGCTATGTCGAAATTTGTGCAAAATAATCGCCACCATTTTTGGATACTGTGACTCGGATGCCTCCGATGCCTCGGATTCATCATCTGTCCTTATTTAACATTTAGGATGCGTTCCGAATTATACATAAAGCGCATGATGTATCATTTTATCTTCTTTATTATTTGGTGAACAACAAGGACAAATGATGCACTTCATACGTAAACAAAGGATGCGTTTGAGTTGCCGCTACAAATATTTCGAAGCATTTGATTAACCAATCGAAAGAAAGACTTTTACTAATTGAACAATCAAAGGACATGATAAATTCGAGCATCTGAGCGACGTTTCCTTTCAGGGGCCCTGAATACATATAAATAATTTTCGCGTACGAAAATGACAGTTCCTTGATTAGTTGATTGTATACGGAATTGCTATTTTCGTATATGCGATATTTGTTCAAGAATAGAATCCCTGTGCACAGTCCACGCGGTCTTCATGCGTAACTCGGAACGCACCTATAAAATATTGGATAATCTAAAAGAATACACTAATGACAGCGAGTGCTCATTCAACTGTTGAGTCCGCTAAACGCAACCAATAGGACATTTTTGCAATAACGTTAATTCAGGTACGGTAAAGTCGCTATTCTTTTCTTAAGTAGTTGTTAAGAAAAAGATAACCTGATCTTAGCGTTCACAGTATTTGGATAAAACGGTATTGCAAATACTCCCTAATATCTTACTTAAGGGTGCGGTCCACTTAGCGCTACAAATGCTTCGAAGTGTTCGATTGACCAATCGGAAGAAAGAATTTTATTGATCAATAAAAAAATGCTTCAAAGCATTTGTAGCATCAATGGACCGTAACCTAAAACGGTGAGCATACACTCTTGCATATCGCATAACACATGAGGCATAAGAAATTAAACCAATCAGAATTCTTTATTTCATAAAAAGGAAGGAAATGAAGGACTTCAATTGGTTCATTTTCTTACGTATTACGTGTTATACGTTATGTAAGAATCTGTGCTCTTCGTTTAATTCTATTATTTCCAGAAAAATGAGTAGCCGATTAAGTTTTGGCATAAATCAATCTGTTTGTTAATAAGAACTATTTTTTGTGTACAATTTTTTTTCAATTTTTTTCCTCTCCAATATCTCAATACTTATTTAATTTTAAGAGTAATAATAGAAATTATGGTACAACTAAGTAATATAAATCTGTTAATGTATGCACAACAGATTCAGCCAACACGGTCCTTATAACAATTACAACAATCAATATAAACTAAAATATCATATATGATACGTAATCTAATTGATAAATTTTTATAATAACCTAATATATTAGCAAATTAAGTAACGCTTGTAATAAGATTTGGATTTATGAAACTTTATTTTTTGACTATACATATGGCTTTGCTAAGAATTGTATATATATATATGTGTGTGTGTGTGTGTGTGTGTGTGTGTGTGTGTGTGTGTGTGTGTGTGTGT
>NW_017305181.1:43161-48861 GCF_001594115.1 Trachymyrmex septentrionalis
TATTTTCACTAAAATTTATCTGTAAATTAGGACCAGCCTAATATATAAGTGTGTGTGTTGTGTGGGGGGGGGGGGGCGTGCGTGCGCATGTGTGTGTGGGTACGTACGTGCGTGCGCGCATGTAATTTGATCGATGTTATATCACATCATATATTATATATTATGGATCGTATTTTGAATAGTCAAGCATGCTAGCTATTGAATGCACAGTTAATGCATCATACATATTTGATATTATAAAAACATGAATAACATACAGAAGACAAGTTTCTAAATAAATAGAATAAAACAATAAATATAATATGTGATGTCTAACAAGAATATCTCAACATGTTTAAAATAGTAGTTGTCATGAAACTAAGCCCAAACTCGTAAAGTTGCGTCCCAGCTTCCAGTAGATAGGGCAGTACCATCTGGAGAAACTCTTAGACATGAAACTCGATTTTCATGTCCATATAACAGCGCCACTCGTTGACACTTTAAAGTATCCCATACATTCACTGTGTAATCATTGTATCCGGCGAAGAGTAAGCGTCCACTTATACTGAGATCAACTGCATTTGCTCCGAATATTATACTTTCTTTTGCATACACCGCAACTTCTCTATCAGCACGTAGATCGAACAAGCGACAAGTAGCATCGTCTGAACCTGTTGCCACTGCATCGCCGCCTGGATGAAATCTTACCTGTGTACACAAATATTATAGATATAAAGAGAAAGTATGTAAATATCAATTAAAAATATGAATCCCTTAATTGACAAATAACATAAGTCCAAAATTAAGAAAAATGCGTTTGTTATAGAAATAGAAAATATTAAGAATGTTTTATCTATTAATTTAATTTACTTTTATTTTGTTTTTATATCCATAAAAAATAAAAATCAATTTTACATTATAAATAAAGTGACCATAAAAAAAGCTGGAATAATGACTTAAATCCAGCTTTTTTTTTACAATCACTTTATTTATGATGTAAAATTGATTTTTATTTTTTATGAATATAAAACAAAATAAAAGTAATTTTAATGGATAGATAAAACAAACATTTTTAATACTTTCTACTTCTATAACAAACGTATTTTTTCTAATTTTGGACTTATACTACTTATCAACTAAGGGACTCATATAATAATTACTTTTCAATCAGTAATGTTAAAAAGTTTGAAAAAATATTCAAATAATTTAATTGTAAAATGTAATTTATTACATACTGAATTAACGTCGGATTGATGTCCTTCAAAACTTTGCACACACTGGCCACTACGCATATCCCAAATTAAAACAAGTTTGTCACAACCACCAGACACAAACGTGTTCCCAGTTTCGCTTGGTGCTAAATCAATAGACATAACATCGCTGGAGTGTCCTTGAAAACTCTGTAACAATTGCCCACTCTCTACGTCCCACAAACCGCATGTGCTATCTCCGCTACCTGTTAAGATCTGCTGATCACTGTTAGGAAATGCGCAACATGACATATATGATGTATGTGTACCAACAGTCTTCTTGTGAGCCGAAACATCATCTTCCAGACTTAACTGATACACTGTAACTTTATTATCCAGACCTCTACAACATTTATATGAAATAATATATACAGTTATCATAAATCTAACTTAATATTTTTGTTTTTATAATATATAAATTTATTAAGATCTATTACAATTAATTAATATATACGCGCATGCAACTAAATCACCACTAGGACCATAAGCACATGCCATCACCCATCTGGTTGGCATACTGACAGCATGTTCTTTATTTGTTGTAAAAGCATCCCATATAATCATTCTTCCATCCTAAAATAATGAAGTAATATATATATATACATATATATATGTATATATATATATATGTATATATATACTATAGTTTATATAACAAGTAAAATAAAATGCTTGAGAAAAGAATTACCTGTGAAGAAGAAACAATATGACGCTTATCAGGAGACCAATCAGAACATAAAACTTTGGCTTGATGCCCTTTTAAGATACGTCTAGGTTTTACATTTATACAATTAATTGCTTCAAGTCTATCTGCTACACTGGCAACTGAAACAAAATGTGAAAAACATGATATAAAGGAATATATTGATTAGTATCAAATAAATCAATCATTTATTACGCTTACGTGTAATATCGTTTAATTTTTGTCGTTCATCCTCCAAGCGTTTTTTTAAGCATTCTGCTTCTTTTGCTAGCTTCTCTATATGTTCCAGCTCGGTTGCCGAGTCCATATTGTAGCTCTCACTTGCTGATCAACTCTTTGATATACAATAAATTTCACAAAAAGATGATCTTCTATACACTAAAATTACATGTATGTCAAAGTTGTACACATACACCTATATGTATCAACTCTAATATAAAATATATATGCATCTTTGCGACAATTCCCTTATAAGTCATAAATGATTCATTGTACAATCACAGCAATAGGCAGTTAATTGTTACTCAATTAGAATTATAAATATAATTTACTATGCGCGCGGAATGCCATTTTTTCACAAGCGAGAAGAACGGAGACTCATGAAATTCTGACAGACGCCGATATTGTTTCATGCGTTGAGGCTCTTTCTAATTCTTGCTCTTACTCGCTTATTGTGTGTTTGTTTTTAAAGGAAACTTGTCACACGAAGTAAACGAGGATAATCGATACAGCGCGGTTAGTGTTCCTTTTTCACGAGACGAAATAACGACGAAGTGCGCCGCCGCGCCGGTGCAATGACGCTTGATGATGTTTCTCTTCTATTTCTGCTGGCTTCTGTTCTATGCGCAATCCATTCCACTCAATACGCATTACGCCATCCGTAATCCATTCACGGCGTTCACCACCATTCATCACTGGCCTAGTTTCCACCGAGGATTTAAAACGAATCAGAATGTATGAACCAATCAACTAGTCGAGTATTCTCCTATTACAGTCGAACGACAAGGAAATGCTCGACTGTAATTGGTTGGTTCTTACATTCTGGACCTCTATTCTTGGGCTATGTTTCAAAACTTCCTCTCCGAGAAAAATTTTACTCGAAATATATAGTACACGTAACATATACTATATCCTATAAAATAAAATCTTCCTCGGAGAGGAAGAAATGTAGCCTTGAAAAGAAACGTATACAAAATTCTAGGAAAATACTATAGTATACATAACATATACTGTAGTATTTCCCTAGACTTTCGTATAGTTTCTTTTCAAGAATAGGGATCCTGATCCGATTTAAACCCTCGGTGAAAACTAGGCCATTGTTCACCATACACAAATCAGTCGCAATCATAATGGAAAACATTGGATGCTCCGATATTTATCTTAAATTATTTGTCTGTATTACAATTTTAAGATGCAGTTTCAGCGAAATGAAAAATATTCAATGAAGAATTTAATAACTCTAGCGTATCAGTAATATAATATTTCATAAATTCAAGTGAAATGCGAATAAAGAAAAGACAATCGCTTCATTAGACAGAAAATGGCGACAGAAAATTTATCTTCAAGTTTCTCCCTATTATGTACTTACATTAATTTTTCTATACTGACATAGGGCGGAATCCATTAGCCTGTCGCAGACTAAATTTCTGTAACAGTAACTTTAAGATGTAAACTTAAACTAATCAGGATACTACTTTAGAACTACATACTCTAACAGAAATAGAAATAGCAGTAAACTTATCCTTAAGGCGAGTTTTAATCGATTAAAATTCACTTTAATTCGAAGTTATGATTCGAATATACATGACCAAATAAAACCTCCGGTTGTAAAAATTACTAATTTAAATAATTTGTATTTCGTATGAATAGTTTTGAAGTGCTGAAAAGGTTTGTGAGTCATTTAATTAATTGTAATTAATTAATCATTTTTACTTATGTATATTTAGCCGAAAAAATTAACCGGAGGTGAATTAAACAACATTCTTATACGGAATCGTTTGTAATTCGTATAAAGAGTTATGAAGCAATACTATACATTAAAAACATTTGTGAGTCTTCCAAACATTTTTAATTAAATTTTTAAATGTATTTGACCGAAATATAGATTTAGGCGCTAGTCACGAAAATTCACAAGAATCGTAATATGCATTCTACAATAAGCCATTAATCATAAATTAGAAGTTAGAAGCTGGAAATTGACCAATCACAGTCATCAATTTTCAACTTTTAACTTCTGATTTATGTGCCACATAAAGTTTATGCCACAAAAATGTAAGGTCGTAACACGTAAGCAGTAAGGAAATCGTAAGATTGGATTTGCTACTGGCCTTACGGTCTCTACTGTGATTGGGCAATTCGCTTACTGATTACGTCTTACAGCCTTATGTTTTTATATGTGCTATGGGCTTAAGTAAATGTTAGGCCATTCTAATAAATCATTAGTCATAAATCAGAAGTTAGAAGTTGGAAATTGACAACTGTGATTGGTCAATTTCTATTTTCTAGCTTCTAACTTCTGATTTATAACTAATGGTTTATTGTAGAATGCGTGTTAGACTTAAATTGTAAACGTAAGTAACACACAAGCTTTCACGTATGACGTACAACTTATTACCGTCTCTCCAAGAAACGGCAATAAATCGTACGTTATACGCTAAAGCTTGTGCGTTACTTACATCTACAACTTAAGTCTCTAAGTGTTATGACAATTCTTGTGCTCAGACCTTTAGCATTTAGAGTTAAAATGGCGTCGAAGTATTATTCTAACCTGATTCTGTTAAAAGATCGAAAATCCATACAGGAGTCTGGAAGAAAAAAAAACCTGATTCTATTATCAAAAATGCCCGGTTGCTGTGTTAAAAATTGTAAAAACCACAGTAAAAGAGGCTGAAGTTTTGAATAAGAGACTCCGTATAATAAAAGGAACAGGAAACAGAGAACAGAGAATAAGAATTTCAACCTATCAGAAAGTGTGTATTCCACAATACATGATTTCTGATAGGTTAAAATTCTTATTCTCTGCTCTTTGTTCCTTGTTTCATTTATTATACGGAGCCCCTAACCGAGGATTATAGAGTCAAAATGGCAGTTCGCGGTACTTTATTAATCTAATGACTTTAACCACATTATTCTCGCAGTTTGCATGGTAGGTTATACTAATTTTATATGAAGTATGTTCCATTTTTCATGCAGTTTTAATGACAATTTACGTCTTCCTGTTACTGACAGAGCATGATGTCAAAGAATAATATCTCTATTCTTAGGTTATGGGTAATTCTTTTACAAATCGAACACCTGTCTGATCGACACCTCTTCGATTTGACTGAAACTTTTTTTACGGATTCTATGTCGAAAAAAAAGAGATACGTATCCGAGGAATTTTTTTTTATTCGCATATTTTCGATAATACAAGTGATCGAACATTTGAGAATGGCAAGTTTTTTGGCTTGGAGACTCATTTTCATAAATCCATAGGTCCGAATCTTTAAGAGCTACAAAATTTTCACCAATTGCACTTTTGTAGCTGAAGGACTGAACTGTAGGAAAAAAATTTTTTTTACAAAAAATACTAACAAATTTATATTGTTATTAACAATTTAATTGTTTAAATCGATTTTTAACAAACGCCCCCAAAACGAATCAAGTTTTTAGTATTTTTATCGCATTCTCCGTCAAATTTTACGTCAAAAACATGTTTTCAAAATATGGTACCTTTTCAATTATTATTGTTAAAATATTAATTTATATAGCGCGTAACGGCCAAAAAAA
>NW_017305181.1:49565-59223 GCF_001594115.1 Trachymyrmex septentrionalis
CAAGCCAAAAAACTTGCCATTCTCAAATGTTCGATCACTTGTATTATCGAAAATATGCAAATAAAAAAAAATTCCTCGGACACGTATCTCTTTTTTTTCGACATAGAATCCGTAAAAAAAGTTTCAGTCAAATCGAAGAGGTGCCGATTAATTTTCATCAAAATCCGTTCGGTTTGTAAAAGAATTACCCTTATATGTATTCGATTGTGTATGCGTAAGCGTATATGAGAAAAGTTTGCGATTTGAACGCCGCCTACTGAGCATCACCGATACCAAGAAAGATATTCAGAAATTTGATTTTGACTACACTTTTCAAAGCCTAGTCCGACCTCTTATTCTTTATATAGTCTCTCTAGTATTTCGATACTCCTGGCGCGATTCCGTAACTATCTTTATACGCCTATCGACGATCTTCTTCTCGTGCAACAAGCATCCTCCACCGTCCCTAAAGAACATGCAACTCGCAGATCAAGACTATATGTATGCGAATTATTGGACGGCCCGATCTCCATGAAGGAGTTGCAACAGTCGATTGTGGCAGCTAGAGGAGGGTCGGCCCTAGGCCTAACTTAATTAAATAAACTACTCCATGATTAAATATTAGGTGTAGTAAAAAGAAATCTATTATTTTTCCAATAGATGGCTTTAGTAATCTGTATCTCGCGTTGTATAAGTGCGATCGGGTTACGCCAAATGGCGTTAGAAAGATAAGATTTCGTACTAAAAAAACTTCTCAGACAGTTTTGTGATTGCTTGAGTCAGT
This sequence comes from Trachymyrmex septentrionalis, assembly GCF_001594115.1. Taxonomy (NCBI): domain Eukaryota; kingdom Metazoa; phylum Arthropoda; class Insecta; order Hymenoptera; family Formicidae; genus Trachymyrmex; species Trachymyrmex septentrionalis. The sequence continues at coordinate 50,329 of NW_017305181.1, forward strand.
ATTGTTTGAGCGCGTGTCAAAGATGGACACCAACAAAGAGAAAATACGCCATATTTTACAGTTTTTCTTCGATAAAGGCGAAAACGCAAGCCAGGCGGCTGAAAATGTGAATAGTGTTTATGGTCCTGATACTGTAACAGTCAATATCGCGCAATTTTGGTTTCGTCGATTCCGTTCCGGTAATTTTGATGTCAAAGATGCACCACGCTCTGGAAGGCCAATTGTCGAAAATGTCGATAAAATAATGGAAATCGTCGAGTCCGACCGTCATGTAAGCACTGTTTCGATTGCCCAGGAGCTAAACATTGCACAAAAAACCGTTTGGAACCATTTAAATAAGGCTGGATACAAAAAGAAGCTCGATGTATGGGTGCCACACGAGTTAACGCAAAAAAACCTCATGGACCGAATTTCCATCTGCGAATCGCTGCTGAATCGCAACAAAATCGACCCATTTCTGAAGCGAATGGTTACTGGTGATGAAAAGTGAGTCACTTACGACAACGTCAAGCGAAAACGGTCGTGGTCGAATCGCGATGAGCCGGCGCAAACGGTGGCCAAGCCAGGATTGACGATCAGGAAGGTTTTGCTGTGTGTTTGGTGGGATTGGCAGGGAATCATCTACTATGAGCTGCTCCCCTACGGCCAAACTCTTAATTCGGACCTGTACTGTCAACAATTGGACCGTCTGAAAGAAGCAATCGCCCAGAAGCGGCCAGCTTTGGCCAATAGGAGAGGAATTGTGTTCCATCAAGACAACGCCAGGCCACACACATCGATAGTGACTCGCCAGAAGCTCCGGCAGCTTGGTTGGGAGGTTCTTATGCATCCACCTTAGTCCGAACCTGGCACCAAGTGATTACCACCTGTTCCTGTCTATGGCGAATGATTTTGCTGGTAAAAAATTCGCCTCAAGAGAAGCTTGTGAAAATCAACTGTCCCAGTTTTTGCCAATAGGGACGAGGGTTTCTATGAGAGAGGCATAATGAAATTACCTTCAAAATGGCAATAAGTTATCGAACAAAACGGTGCATATTTGACCTAAATCGGATCATTCTAACTATGCTAAATAAAGCTTTCAATTTAATGCAAAAATAATAGATTTCTTTTTACTACACCTTAATTTTCCCCTATTTGGAGAAGTTCCTGATCTAGAAACAGCTATTCAACCGAGAATGGATTAAAATGAATTGAAATGGATTCAGATTTTTAGAAATATTGATTCACATTGAATGTTAAAATGAATGCTTTTCAATCCTGAATGCATTTTTATTCATTTATAGGAATTGCATGGAGCATATCTCTATGCCTTTTAATCTAAAAATAATATTAGCTTTTTCTGTGCATTGTGAATATACTGTTTAATTGAAAATTTTGAATAGAAAATGCAGTTTTTCAATCCAATTGCATCCAATTGAATCTAATTGAATTCAATTAAATCCAAAGAAAGTAGTCGGTATTTAAAATACGTATTCGGATAGAAAAAAATTTTAATCCATTTTAATTCATTCTCGTTTGCTGGGAATGAAGGTGCATTCCCAGACGACTGGCTACAGTCACTGGTTGTCCTCATCCTCAAATCCGACGGGAAAGGTCTTAGACTCATCTCACTGATATCCTTCCTCCTCAAGGTTGGAAAGATCATACAATATATTAGAGAGTCAAATGGTTTGTTGAGAATAAGGCGCTCCTGTCCTCCACACAACTCGGCTTCCACTCCAGCAGTTCTTGCGCAGATAGTTTTGTTGCTCTCACCAACTATATTCAAGATAAATTCATTGAGGGATCTAATACCATATATGTTTTTTTAGACATAGAGAATGCCTTTGACAACGTGATTCCATCTATCTTGGACAACGAGCCTACTCAGGCTCGGCCAAGACAAGGAAATTTATTAGCAATCTCCTTTTTGAATGTCACATTTCATTTATTTGTGACGGTTGCATATAGGGTCCATTCAATTCCTTCAAAGCCATAGGGCTCTACTCTTAGTCTTCTACTCTTCAATTTATATTGTTTTGACTTAGGCAACTGCTTGCATGAGGATATTCTCATACTGCAGTACGCTGATGACATTGTGATCTTCTCAACAGGGAAAAATATTGAAGCAATTATTTATTCGGTGCAGGCCTCATTGAAAAATATCTACCACTATGTAGAGCGCAAGGGCTTAAACCTGCCCTTGTCTAAATTACGGTAAATGTTATTCACCAAGAAGAGAGCTGATCTTGCTGTTACTATTAATGGGACTGTTATTCTCAGGACGTTTTTAATTGTCTTTCTTGATATATATCTCGACCTCAAATTTAAAGGGAAGAATCATTTCAACTACCTGATAAGCAAGGGCAGAGTGATAACCAACATCATCTCCGTCTTGGCAGGCACTAAATGGGGCTTGCACCCCAGACTTTTACTCAATCTGTATAGAACTGTTTTTCGTTCAGCTATAGAGTACGGATGCATGTATTCAGGCTTAAAGACAATCAGTGCGAGTTTAATCGACTCGAGCGCCTGGTTAATAAAAATTTGCGCACAGCACTTGGATTCAGACAATCTAATCCCATTAACATACTCATAGCCGAAGTTAAGAAAGCACCGTTGGATCTGAGGTTCTCCTTCCTTCTTTCTACATTCATGATCAGATGTCTGCCACAGAAGCAGACCTTAGTCTTGAATAGTTTCAATTACTTGGAAATGGCCGCTAACTTGTCTGCTAAGAGAAAACAAGCCCTCGTCTCTATTTTTTGTTTAAGACATTACGTGCTACAAAAGGACTCGAAGGAACGCATGCATAGATCCCGCCGTCCGGCAATCTATGCCTATACAGCCTCGAAAACTCATCTTTTACATAGCATTTTGACGACAAAGAGTGTGGTGTGTGGCGATATATACTGCCACTAGCAGTACTGAAAAATTGTTCCGCTATTACTATGCAGCATGTTGCAACAGCGTATAGTTCCCTTAATGACGTAATAAATGATAGTCATATTGTCACTGCGACTACTGCGGCTTTCGAGATGAGGCATTTACAGTGCAATATGGCGTCGCTTAAAGAATACGTCAAAATATTCGAACCAGGAAATAAAAAAATATATACATTATATTTAACTGCAGAAGATGCACATATATTCATTTTACCTAAAACGACTCTTAAATTCCACATCTAAATATTTATTAACTGTGTCCATATAGTTTTTAACACGAGATCAAACTGTTTAAATTAGTGATCCCATTAGTTCATCTTTTTCGGAAGAACTATCGCTACTGTTTTCGTTCAAACTTTATTGACAATTTAGTATTAATCCATGTCTGTTTACACTGCCAATCTATTGCAAAATCGTTCTAAAATACGACGTTACAATAGTGCTGGCAGTACCATAGTAATTTTGGAAGGGCTGCGGTAGTACACTGTTGTGACCTCATGATGGTTGCACTACCAGTAAAAAGGGAACGCACCCTGTATTGGATTGTAGTAAGGCTCAAGCCAAGTTTGCAGAATTATTTTAAGTACGCTGGGTCCTCTTCTATTTACGGACAGTTCAAAATCTGGGGATTGCGCCTCGGTGAGGACCAGCGTATTTTCAGCGGAGCTCAACCTATGTATTCAACACAAATTGCCCCCCGAGACTTCAGTTTTCTCAGCCGAGATGGTCATCCTTGAATTCGATGCCACCGACTGTAACGAAATCACTATCGTCTCAGACTCATAGAGCATCCTTAGGCCCATTTCGCACTCTAGTCACAAGAATGCCAACTATCTCATCTGCGAAATTAAATCTAATCTATCGCGTTTGGCCACTTTGTCCATCTATTATGAGCCACAAAGGAATATATGGTAACGAGAGAGTTGACGCGCTCGCCAATTCGGCCTTTACGACCATCGCCCGAAGTTTAGAGTACCATACCAGGACTTTCAGATACTCGCCAAAAATCGCTAAGATCCAAATTTACATGCTACCTAGACCATGCAACAACGTAAAGAGCAGATGCACACTACAGGAACAACTCCTCCAGGCGCTGATTTTATGATGAATCTCTCAAAAGGGAAGAGATCACTACGATCTCCAGGATTCGGTCTGACCTACAGTTTGTACCGAAAGAATATTGTCGCCTTTCCTGAATGTCCTTGCGGCAATCCTAAACAAGACATCATTCATATAATCTTTTACTGCCCGCTATGTATTGACAAATCCTGTAAACTCCGTGCATATCTTAAGAAGAGATTCCCTCTTTCTCTTATCAATATTCATATCTCGTCAACCTTCCGCTTACTCTGTGTCGCCTCATCTGCGCCTATCTCAAATTGTTAAACTTGAACATATAGTCGCGCGTTCTGTAACTCTTTATTTTGTGTGCACAGGGGCGGCACTCCTCCTGTCTCTGTTTCAAACAAATAGACTCTGCCCTCGACTGTGGCCGGAATCGCCGTCAATTCATTGGCGAGTGCCTTTTACTCAGAAGAAGAAGAAGCCTACTGACAGCCTACTTGCCAATGTTGTTGAGTAAATATTTTATGTGGTGAAAAAGCTGCGCAACGATATCGACAAGTGTCGGTAAACATGTATAACAAACATATATAATTTGTGATAAAACAGTTACAGAATATAAGCCCTGATCTTTTCCGATTATTCATTCAACAAAAAATTGCTCTGTTTAGCGGAAAGAATAGCTTCAAAACTATTGATTCCTTAACAGAAAGGATTGATTCTTGCCTTCACTTAATTCTTGCCAAATGTAAATATATAGGGTGTCTCGTAAAATGGATCGGGGCCACATTGGGAGCAGAGAATGGATCAAAGGGAACAAAAAATTCTTATACCATTTTGAGATACTCGCTATAATTTTCGAATTAGAAAAGGAAACGTCTAAGCCAATATACAGTTAAGTCGCACCGCACGAATTCGTAGGCTCACACTCGAGCGGCAGCGGCGGCGGTACGCAGGGAGGAGAAAGAAGCGCTTTGTCGCCTGGCTTGGCGGTCTTATGTGTTTCGCTGCATCGCGCCTACACTATCCAAAAATGTTATTTTAGCTAAAGTTTTCCTTACACATTTCTTATCATTATAAATCGTTATTTAGCACGATTAAATACGTTTTAACATAATTATACGTATGTTAAGCGATGTAATTAATTAGAGCATTAATTACGCAAAGCGTATGCTGATCGTCGCAAAACCTTTCCGCTTGCTTTATTATACAATGTTTCTATTTAATTATGCTTCGAGACATACTTCGGAGCTATCGCATCGTTTTATGTTTATATTTTACCAGAATTTAATTTTTGATGTGTTAATGCGTGTAATGTACACTTGAAATTATAGTATAAGTTCGCGTAGACAGCCGCTACATTGTAAATCCAGATGTATTATTTTTCCATGTATAATGACACATTTGACTGAGGTTCTTTTTCACATATTTCTTGCCGTTTAACAAGTTTAATTGTGTTACTTAACACCGTTAGAAACATTCTTAAATTTTATTAATCTTTAATGTTCATTGATGAGTTACAGAAATTTTATTCGTCTTCCTGCGGTAATATTTCTCGATGAACGTTCTTATTCTTTGTTTGACTTCGGGTTTGCATTCTATTATAGTTAGGAGACTCATGGATTAATACTTCTTCGGTAATTTGTAATCTCGATGGTTCACACAGTTCTTCGTGTGTGAATGGTATTAAGTCTGTATTTTTGTCGAAAGAATTGTTGCCAGGCAGCTGATCTTCGTCTTTCTCGTCGTCGGAAAGATATAATTCAAAATTTTCGTCCTCTTCTTCTTCATCGGTTTCTTCTAACATTCTAGAAATCATTTCTTTGTCTTTTGGATCGTCAAGATTCAAAGATCTATTAGGATTAATTACGTTGTATTTTATTTCTTCAAGATTTACAGGGTTTTTTACAGAGCGTCAGCATTGATTTTACCTGCTTTATATACGTCATAATTATATTCGGAGAGCTTTAATTTCCAGCGGAGGAGTATTCTCATATTTGCATCTTGTGTATTCTTAAACCAGAGTAATGATCTGTGACCAATGTGAATTTTCGTCCGTATAGGTATGGTCGAAAATGTTTAACACGATATACTATTGCTAACGCTTCTTTTTTATATGTATTACGAGGGGGGACCCATAAGTTCCGGGAATTACGCTGTGGTGGGGAGGGAGAGTGGGGGAACCTATTGTTTGACCACATGTCCGTTAGTGTCACGCCACCTGCGTCAGTGTGCGAAGTTGTGTCGCTGTGAGTGCATCGGTTCGCCTGTGAGATTTTTTTTAGTAAAACAACTTTTTACATTTCGGCGAAAACGTAATGGCAGATTGTCGAGAACAACGCGCGGCTGTGAAATTTTGTTCCAAGCAATTTTTGACCAAAAACGCCATGACACCAATTGTCCACCCCCCATACTCATCGGATCTAGCCCCCTGTGACTTCTTTTTATTCCCCAAATTCAAAAGGAATATGAAAGGAAAGCGTTTTGCCACTGTGGAGGAGGTGAAACAAAAATCGCTGGAAGGCTTAAAGGACATCCCGATGAGTGAATTTAAAAACTGTTTTGAACAATGGAAGAATCGTTTGGAGAAGTGCGTTGTGGTCAATGGCGAATACTTTGAAGGTGATTAAAATTTGGTGTTAAAATATTGAGAAATAAAGAAGTTATGACGAAATTCCCGTTTTTTTTGGGTCCCCCCTCGTATATTTTAATTCGTTGTCGGTCAAGGTTCGTGAAGCGTATACTATTGGTTGATATTTATTTCGCCTTGTGATAAGATGCCTTTCACAGCTGTTCCAGAAGCGTCTGTTGTTAAAATAAAAGGTTTTGAGAAATCAGAGTATTGTAAAACAGGCTCTTCACATAATCTTTGTTTTAATGTCTCAAACGATTCTTCTGGAGCAGATGTCTATTCAAAAGCCGAGTCATTCTTTAATAAATTTGTTAGTGGTTTCGCTAATTTCGAGAAACTTGATATAAATCCGCGATAATATCCTGCTAGTTCCAGAAATTATTTAATATTTTTCGGAGTCTTAGGTCTCAGAAAATGCCTTATGACGTTTAATTTTTTAGATCTAACTCCTTGCTGATTACGTGTCCTAAATATGTTTGTAACTTCTGTTTTCAAAAATTCGCATTTGTCCGGCTGTAATTTTAGATTAGCTCTACGAAGTTGATCTATTAATAGATTATACTTTCTTTCGTGTTCCTCTAACGATGCGGCATATACAATATAACGATGTCATCCATATAAACAAATAATTCCTGGCCTTGTAATCCTGATATCAGATCTATTAACCTTTGAAAAATGGTGGGAGCATTTTTTAATCCGAAAGGCATGCGTTCCAATTCATGCCCGAAAGGAGTTGTAAACGGTTTTATGGCTATCCGCAGGATCTATTTTTATTTGGTGGAAGCCAAATCACATACAGAAAAATATCGTGCTCCGCCTAATTGATCTAAAATGTCAACAATATTAGATAATGGATATGCGTCTCCAACAGTTTTTTTGTTCAAAGCATGGAAATCTAATATTTATTCTCTATCTCTTGTTTCCCTTCGAGTCCTCTTTCTTCGAGACTATCCATATTGATATTGTAAGGCTATTGAGAAGGTTTTACGACTTGCTTCGAGCAATTCTTTGACCTGCTTATTTATTTTCTTTTTATGAAGCTGTGAAAATCTGTATTGTCGTGTATTTATAGATCGATCGTCTGTTGTACAATAGATATTTGATGCTGCAATATGTTAGTTGCAGTTAGTCTTTCTCCAGAAATATAAAATCTGTCTTGGCTACTAGATACAAGATTTATTACGCTTTTCTCTTTTTGTGCATTTAAGTGTTCTAAGCGTAATAATGTAAAACATTCGAGCGGCATGTTATCCTTTTCTGCTTTCTTCTCTCGTTTCGACTTACGTTTGCGCACAAATTTTTCTATTATTTACTGGGATTGAACTCGGGTTGATGCAAGAATTTTCGAAGAAGGGTTATTTTTCTTTTTGCAATTGAAGATCATAAGAGGATTTGACATTAGGATTACGTAATTGTATTCTTTTTATTAATTCTTCCAAGGTAACATGTGAGGTTTTATTATTATTATCCATATTCCAATGGATATTCCAATCCTCGGGAATTTTATTTCTTTAGACGTTAATATGTCTTTTCCTTTTAACTTTTGTAAATAAAATTGAGTCGTAGGTAGGTTTGGTTACTTCCTTCCTCTCAATCAATAGGAGGAATTTACCATGGAGGTACGGAAACCTTCCTCTGGAATTCTAGGATTATACAAATTTTCAGGAAGGATTTAGTATTGAACTTCTCCCTCTAAGGATCTTGGAATTGAATAAATTTTCAGGAGGGGTTTGGAAATTTCCCCCTCCAAGAATTTGGGAATCTAGAGTCTTGGAGAAGAATTGAAAATCTTCCTCTAGATTGAAATTTTTATTAAAATTTATACCTTAGTTTTTCTCTTCAATTTTATTTCCAGCCTTTTGAGCAGAGTTTTTAGTTGTTACATTCTCCTCAATTGCAGTTCCACCGTCATCTGGTTTCGACATTACGTCTTCTTTATCATATATAGTGTTACGTCCGGACTCCACGGTTCTTTTCTTCGACTAGAAACTTTCGTCATCACAAAAAATTAGTGACCAGTAGACCATCTGAAACAGTAGCGACGAGCCAAATAACATTTTAAACTAATAAACCATTCGAGACAGAACCGTTGGGTTAGATATTGGAACCAAGTGTCAAATAGGCGAACCTTATCCCGAGGAACGGGAAGAACAAACAGATTAGGATTATAAAATGAAACAGCGGCTGTGAGCCATAAATGACATGTGGCTCAAACCTATTGGACATCCGGCAAATGGTCGATGACGAAAGTTGTCTTAGACACATACCCCTGTATCC
>NW_017305181.1:59552-62226 GCF_001594115.1 Trachymyrmex septentrionalis
CACATCCGAGTGGCAACCTTCCGTGAGGTACTGGGACCACCGATCCAGGCCGCTAGATCTCCACATCCGCAGGAATAGTAAGTCCCATCCACGCACACACACCCACACACACACACACACACGCACACACCCACATATATATATATATATATGTGTGTGTGTGTGTGATTAAGAGAATCAACCACTATAATTTACACTAAATTATAGTGCCGCGCCCGAACCGTCCCTTCAAAGGGTAGCTTCGAAGCCGGGCCTACTGGGAGGCGCGGAAACTCTTGGACGAAGAGTACAAGAGATACCTCTGGAAGAATCGTCCGGCCGAGGATCATTTACCACCACTACCATCCTCGTCACCACCGGCTCCGCCGGCTAATCAGGCTAAGGCTATACCTCCTCCCCCTCGAACACCTTCACCTCCTCAGCTACCTCCTTCTCTTCCCCCTCGAACTCCCTCACCAGCGTTTTCGGACGCACTTACAGAGAGAATTTTTCCCGATACTCCTCCACAATCATCCGAATCATCCCACCCAATTTCCCCTAGAAGAAGTCCATCTCCGACGAACTCCACGGACAGCGTGGAGTTCCTAGAGGAAATTCTTCCACCCCCACCCAAATCCTACTTCCGAATCCTAGAGAGTGACACTTTTGAGTCACTCATCTCTCAATTCCCGCGGGTTACAACCGCATCCATCCTTCAGGGGGCCTACACAATCGGCCCTCATTATTTCGATTCTCAGGAAATCCGCAATGCCATCACTGGTCAAACTCCTACCTCCAGTATCCCCGTATTCCTTCCGAATTCCATCCATGCAATCCTAGTTCCAGTCAAATTCTTCAATAATCTTTTCCCTCCCTCCTCCGTTTCCATCCACGAAATAGACTAATCAAATTCCATCCGACTCTCCCGACCTCTCGATGTATACACAATACATAAAGTGCATAGGCCGTAGTGGTACTTATGATTATGCGGTATAATAGATTGTAATGTATAGATTAACTATAGTAAATGCGCCTATTGTATATAACCACTGTTATTCGTATCTCTTGACAAATAACAATAAATAATGTTACTAATTATCCCTCTCGCTCTCGTCATTTTATTTTTAAATATAATGCCTAATATAATGCCCGCCTAATAATACAACCTCGTAATCACTAAACCTTGCCCTTTCAAAGCTCGCACGTGGTCCATTCCCGAGTTAAAAGGATTTTTCCCTGACTCGAAATTCGGACCAACGATCGCACCGCTCATAGGAAACAGGCGTCATAGCGTCTTTACGAGACGTTGACCCATATTCCGAAGCGGGCAACAAAAAAAAGGGTGCGTTCGACTCGCCGGTGTTTGCTTCCAGGCAAATACCTGCGACACTAGAGTCTGACCGTCCTTCCACGCTCCATCCTTTTCTACTCCCTTCTCTCTCTCTCTAAATCCATTTTTCCGGAGTTTGGACGTAACAATAGTATTGTCTGCGTTGCTGTAGAATACTTCATAATTCTCTTGCTTGTTTTCTGGATACACAAATTTGGCCTGCATATCCGCAGTCTCTATTCAATATCCTTCGTAGTTATCGAATAATTCATTTAAAGGTTTAAGGCTCAAAGTTGATACCTGGACCTCCACTTCTTCGTCCAGAGTACTTATAACATTAAAAAATGCTTTTCCAGAGACATTTTCTATTATGGTGTCCCCTAAATAAATTCCATGAGCTATTTTTATTTTTGGGATATACCCTATTTTATCTCGAGATTTTCTATTCTCAAGTTGAACAATGATTCTGTTCGCGGAGATGCTGTAATGGTTTCTGGAGAAAAGAAAGGTATAGTAATTTCTGATATGTCTAAATATCCTTTCGCCTTTCCTCAATCTATTTTTGAGGAAGTCTTGAAAAAATCATTACTTAATATGCCCTTGTATAATTGGAAAATCGTTTGTTACAATATGAAAAGTTACTTTATTTTCAAAATGCGGTAAAGTGATTTCTCTAAAAGTATAAACAGGATATTCATTTATCCTATTTCATTTTAATATATTATTATGATTGACAGTGGTATCCCTCGATATAAATTTTTCTTTAATTATGTTTGGCCCTAAACCGGTGTCTAACATAAAATATATATGTAGATTCGCAAAGCTTTATCTAAATGGTAGGCACGCGACTATGTTTGTCGAGATTTACCGTTACAGATTGCACTTTAATATTTTTGCCTACTGGATTTTTTGTGGCGATGGTGTGAAATCCGTACAGACCCCTATTGCACACCCGACTTCGGAGGGCTATCGGAGTTTCCCTGATTATTTATTCTTCTGTTGTTACTTGCGGTACGTAATTCACAGTTGTCAAGGAGACGCCATTGCTCCTTACAATAACGACAGAATAGCGGGCCTGAAGATGTAACATCTTGTCTCATCTTAGATCGATAATCTTTGGCAACATGTCCAAAATTATTACAAATCTAACAAACAATTCTTGCCTTATTTTCCGAATTACGTTGTTCGTTTTGTTTTTTCCAACAATTATTGATCGAATGACCAGGCTTATCACACCATTGACAGATTATAGCAGGCTTATTCTGGTTATTGTTATTAGTATTACTACTTGTTTTACAAAATTTAACATTATGACCAGATTTGGAACAAAGTTGACAAATAATATTATTTCTCTGTATTATATAT
>NW_017305181.1:62356-71215 GCF_001594115.1 Trachymyrmex septentrionalis
ATCGTTGAGCTCGAGGGTCGCGAAGCCGACATTTATCGGCGCTATGTCCGCGTTGTTTACAAATTTGACATTAAAACTTCAGTTCCTAAATTAGTTATTTTTCTGCAATTAGAGGCCGAATGTCCTTTCTTATAACAAATTTGACACGTTTCGCGTAGTTTATTAGTATCTGGTGTTTTATTTGCTGTGTTGCTGTGCCCTTGTCATAAATCTGTCATTGAGTGTTCCCTTTCTATTCTCAAGGCAGCAGCTACGGTTTCTTGAACGTTTAAATTCCTCTCTATTCTTTGTTCGATCTCCGCTTTTAATCCTCTAATAAAACATTTACTCCTTCTCTAATGATGATTTGATGTCTTGGTTAGGGAGAAAATTTCCTGAATCTTTATGTGCCTTTAATATTTGTTTCCTCAGGATTTTAACTCTATTCGCATAAATAATTACATCTTCTTCGTTCCTCTGATAAATATTACTTAATTCTCCTTGCAACTAATAAATATTTTTTGACTGGCCATAAACTCGCTCTAAATATTTTGTTAGTTGAGATACACTCAAAATCTTGGTCTTGAATTGTACGGCGGGCTTCGCCCACAATTCTTGTTGTGATAATTTTTGTGAATTGAGATTCAGCTTCCGCAGGCAACATAGATTTTATTTTCTCACATCCCTCGATAAAGTATGTTAGCGGAATATTTTTATCGTCGAAGAAAGGAACGGCTTCGATCGCATACTTTAATGTAGCGAATGGATTCGGATTCGCCATTGTTCTATCTCTTTGGAATTAGGAATATATGCAATTTCTTTTGCCGAATAAATTGTTATATCCCCGGAAGCGTCGGAGACGAGTGTATTAATTAGAGTTTTAAACAAATCTTTTTCGATTTCGGAGTTGTTCAGCGAAAGGTCGATTTGCTTACATGTAGACTTAGAGGACTGTGGAGTGGATGTGTGTATTGTAAGATTATCGTGTTTAGATTTGCTCTGATTCTCTATAGCAATTTTATAAAGATTATTAATTTCACTTTCATCAGACGTAGACCTCGTATTCATACCTGCCTACAAAGATCGCACATATCATTCCGACTAAGCCCCCAATTTCAAAGGGTTTGTTACGTCCAAGCTCTGGAAATAGATTTAAAGAAAAGAGGGAATAGAAAGGATGAAGTGTAGAAGGACGGTCAGACTCTTGTCTCGCAGGTATCCGCACAGAGGCAAATACCGCGAATCGAACGCACCTTTTTACATTCGCTTCGGAATATGAATCGTCCCGTAAAGACGCTATGACACCTGTTTCCTACGAACGGTGCAATCGTCGGTCCAAATTTCGAGTCAGGGAATCCCTTTAACTCGGAAATAGACCACGTGCGATCTCTGAAAAGGCAAGGTTTAACGACTACGAGGTTTTATTAGGGTTTTAAAATTGAAGAACGAGAGAGAAATGAATAATTACTAGCATTGTTTATTATTACCAACTAGAAGATAAAAAAAATAAAGTTATATAGTAATAAGCTTATTTATTACAACTAATTTATACATTAATATGGCTACTAATAAAGGAACAAAAATCCATAAATCTACACAACAATCTATTCAATAGCTATAATACATTTTTATGCATATTGGTTAGTCAGGAAATCGGGTTTCAGGCTGACGTGAGCACAGGTTTTGTTTAGTTTATTTCGTGGATAGAAACGAAGGAAGGAGAAAAAAGATTAAAAAAGAATTCCACCTAAGTATGGATTGGCGGAATTCAGAATAAATACGGGAATACACAGAAACTAGAATGTTGGCCGGTGATTGCATGTCGGATTTCTTGGAGATCAAAATAATGAGGGCCGATCGTGAGAGTCCCCTCAGGAATAGATGCGGTAGTCCGCGAGAATTGGCTAAGTGATTCAAAAGTGTCACTCTCTAAGATGCGGAAATAGGATCTCGGTGAGGGAGGAGGAATTTTCTCTAAGAATTCCACGCTGTCCGTAGAGTTCGTCGGGGATGGAATTCCTCTGGGAGAAACCGGAATGGAAATGACCGACGAATCGGGTGTTAGCGGAGGAGTGTCAGGAAAAATCGCTCCATCGGAGCGTCAGAAAATGCGAGTGACGGAGATCGAGAGAGAGGAGAAGGAGTTCGAGGGGGAGGTGAAGGCGTTCGAGGAGGAGGTGAAGGAATTTAAGGGAAAGGTAAAGGAGTTCGAGTGGAAGGTATCACCTCTATTGGCTCGCGATTAATAGATAGAGCCGGCGGAGCCGGTGGTGACGAGGGTGGTGGAGGCAATGCGTCCTCGGTTGGGCGACTCCGATCTCAAGAACCCCCGAGGTACTTCTGGAACTCTTGGTCCAGGAGTCTCCGCGCTTTCCGGTAGATCCGGCTTCTAGCCAACCCTTATAGGGACATTTAGACGTGGCACTATGATTTAACGTAAGTTAAGTATAGCGGATATATTCATGTGTGTGTGTGTGTGTGTGTGTGTGTGTGTGCGTGCGTGCGTGCGTGCGTGCGTGCGTGCGTGCGTGCGTGCGTGCGTGCGTGCGTGCGTGCGTGCGTGCGTGTGTGTGTGTGTGTGTGTGTGTGTGGGGGGGGGTCAAGATGGGATTTACTGGTATTCTGATGTAAAGAGATTCAACGGCCCAATTTCCTTGGCGATCCAAGGACTCTAAGAGGGAGAGTTGACTCAAAGATGTGGAGGCTCCGATCGAGTCGCACAGTATGGCTACTTGATTACTTGGTTTTACGGATCGCGTCTCAGCACTTTTATTAGCAACGGACCAGTAAAGTAATGTTTAGTGATAGGAATTTATGTGCGGATCGACACAGTAACGATTAGTGATAGAAATTTGACTGCGGACTGGCACAGTAACGTTGAATGATAGAAATTTGATTGCGGACCGGCAGAGTAACGTCTGAAGGTTGGAATTCGACTGATTATTGTTCGTAGAGGGTCTTTTTTTATATTGGTGGGTTAGTGATGCCAAATGCAGAGCTCGTGTTGCTATTGGTTTAATCTAGGATTAGGATTAAGGATGTCGGTTGAAATAGGATACTGGGGTTTGTGTCCAAGACAACTTCCGTCATCGATCATTTGCCGGATGTCCAATAGTTTAGAGCCACAAGTGTCATCTATTACAGACAACTGCTGTTTCAGTTTATAATTCTTAATCTATTTACTTCTCCTGTTCCTCGGATTAAAGTTTGCCTATTCGGCACTTGGTTCAAATATCTAACAACTTCGTCCTGAGTGGATTATTAATTTAAAAAGGTAAATGTTATTCGGCTCGTCGCTATTGTAACCTCTTATGGTAGAAACAGATAGTCTACCGGTGTTACTTGTTAACAATTCTTAAGAAAAGAACTGTATGGAGTCTGGACGTAACACGAGCATTGCATGGAAAACGACTGGAATATGAAACGAAGCAGCATAAAGTAATTTTGCTTCATGACAACACTCGGCCTCACCTCACAAAACTTCTCAAGGAAACGTTAGAAGCACTTCACTGGGAAGTGCTACCCTATGCGGCTTATTCATCAGACTGTGCCTCTTCCGACTATCACTTGTTTCGATGGCACACGCACTTACAGAGGAACACTTTAATTCTTATGAAGACTTTGCTCGTTACTTATTATTATTTGGTCTTATGAAGACGTCGAAAAATGAGTCTCTGAGTGTTAGCCTCCAAAGATGAGTCATTCTTTCACCGCGGAATTCGCTTACTGTCCGAAAGATGGGAAAAGTTGCTAACGATGGACAATATTTTAATTGTACTTTTTTATTTTGTTTTTTAAATAAAACCATACTTTTTGCAAAAAAAACGGAAGGAATTTTCGAATTGTCCTAATACATATATCAGATGCTGTTATTTAAATAATATTTGTCCTGTTTTGCAACTTGCTACAATTAAATGAGCAGGTATGTGATTTATTTTATGGTAAACATTTTTTCAATAAAGTTAGATGTATACGTATATTATTATAAATGAAAATTTTTTTTCAGTTCATGATATAAATTTTTGGTAATTTTCTTCTCAATTCCTTATATTTTATTTTTTTATAATAATTTTTATAAATTTTTAAAGTTTTTATTTATGGTCACTCTATTTCGAAAATTAAAAATGCGAATTAAAAAGGCGCCAAAACATTTGTTACACAAAATCATGAATAAAAAACACAATTTTATCGAAAAGAAACATTGATTGTTGCATAGGCTACAGTGTTTTATTGAAATTTTAGAAAGCTTTTCGTTTTACATTTCAATAAAGCTGTCTTATTATGTATATATGTATATGTTTACACATACACAATTTTTAAATATAAAGTTTATCTTCATTTGTTATATGTTATTAGAATGCCAAGAAAAAATTAATTAATTGTTGACAATGCAGTGACAATTTTATTGGAATTCTCGGAGATCTTTGGTCATAAATTACCTGATTACTTGGACCAAATTTGGAAAAAAATGAGTAAAAAGTGTCTACATGCATGGAGTGCTCATAACTGATAAGTTAACGTTAAATATTTATGATAGACGAAAATACTATTTCTCGCAAGAAAAGAAATAGGTTTTAGCACGCTGGATCTATTTATAAACATAACAATTTCTATTGAAAGCAACAATGAATCAGTAAATAAATCAGTTAATGTTGATATCTTATTTGATTCTACTTGTGGAGACAATTATATTTCATTTGATTTAATGTTGAATTCAAACGAATGGGAATAAATGAAACTTGAAACGAGAAACAAGAGTCCAAGCATACATTAAGACCATGGATATAGATAAACGTTATTGCTGATGTATTGTTTTGACAACATTATTTGCCTTTGTGTATATATATTTGTGAGAGTATTGTTGAAACGGAACCATCAATTAACCAAGGTGAAACTTTGGGTACGTGTGAAAACCCAAGATTCTAGAAATCAAATTCATAAAATTCTGCAGCGTCCTTTAAATGAAGAAAAGCGGAAATAAGTAGACAAAGCAGCAATTATAGAAGAATGTTTAAATTTGCAAAAAAGAATGAGAGAAGATTTGTGTCTTGGAGATGTTGATGCACCAATAATATCTTCATTGGATGTATTTCGACATGGTAAAAAAGAAGCAATTGATTTAGGTTCCAAAAAAATAAAGGATTATACAAGTAATTTATTGTTTAAATTTTGAAAATCCTTATAAAAGTGCTATTGCTATGGTAAGTTATTATATTTATATGCCATTCAAAGTGTGTTAGAGCACTGGTGAACAAATCAATGTTTACAATCAATATCACAATATGCATAAAAATTATTCTTCTATTAGTATTGATGCAACCGGTGTTGTTAGAAAATTAAAAAAATTACTGGAAATAAAATCAGTTCATTTTTCTATATGTAATTGCCATACATTTTGACAATATGTCTTTGGCAGTATATCAATTATTAACTGAATCACAAGAAACAGAGACAATTGAAATTGGTTGAAATTGTGGTTACGCATGGTCAAATTTCGTAAGCCGATCCAAGTGATTGTTGATTATTCCAGAGCAATATTATTGACTTGTTCAAAAACTTTCAATGATATTACTATAAAAAAATATGTTGAAACTTGTTTCAATGCTATCTCTATAGGAGAATATGTTTCAAGAGAATGGATATTAACATATACGAGGTCTGGCTATTAAATAACGAGACTGCGCGCGCAGAAGGCGTCCTAGAGGGGTAGGGTGAGAAACGAATGCAGCGTTGGATAGCTGGAAGTGTCTACTATTCCAGTACGAAAACACGTTTTTGTCGCAGTAGTAGTATTTTTTCTATAGAGGTTAGAAACGAACTTGTTTTTTTCTCGTGCCGATAACAATGTGTGACGAAAAACACGAGCAACGGATCAATGTGAAATTTCTCGTTAAATTAAAAAAAACTCCGACTGAGTGTTATAAGTTGTTGAAAGAGGCCTATGGTGAGAATTCTCTATCTCGTGCGCGTGTTTTCGAATGGTATAAACGGTTTTCTGAAGGCCGAGAGAGCACCGAAGATGACCAACGTCCAGGTCGACCTGTCTCTGTTTCAACTCCGCAAACAGTGACCAAAATCAATGAAATTGTGCGCGGAGATCGTCGTATGAGCATTCGGATGATTGCTGAGACTGTAAACGCCGATAAAGAAACTGTCAGAAAAATTTTACATGACGAATTAAACATGAAGAAAGTCTGTGCGAAGTTGGTCCCAAAAAATTTGACCCCTGACCAAAAGCTCGTCCGTCAACAGATCTGCTCAGATTTTCTTGAGAGGTTAGATGAAGAGCCTGAATTGATGGAAAACATCATCACTTGCGATGAAACCTGGATATTCCAATACGATGTTGAAACTAAGCGGCAATCCATGCACTGGAAAACTCCTGCATCGCCAAGAATGAAAAAAGCAAGGATGTCGAAATCAAAATTTAAAGCCATGCTAATCGTTTTTTTCGACATCAACGGCATCGTGATGACTGAATGGGTTCCAGAGGGTCAAACTGTAAACCAAACTTACTATTTGACAGTTTTGGCAACACTGCGAGAGCGAGTTCGTAAGAAACGGCTGGAGTTGTGGAAAAACAAGTCGTGGATCTTGCACCAGGACAACGCACCTGCCCATAACGCGCTGTCTGTGAAGCGTTATTTAGCCGCTAGAGGCACTCCAGTGCTCGAACACGCGCCGTACTCGCCTGATTTAGCACCCTGTGACTTTTTCCTGTTTCCGAAGATCAAGTCTACCTTAAAAGGAACCCGGTTCGAGTCGATGGAAAAGGTGAAGCGAAAATCGGCGGAGCTCCTAAATGCTCTTACAAAAGAAGACTTCCAGCATTGCTTTGACCAATGGAAAAAACGAATGGAACGGTGTGTGGCGAGGGGAGGGGAGTACATTGAAGGGGAGCATTCAATTGTAGAATAATTTTTAAAATAAAACTCTTTTTCATAAGCAGTCTCGTTATTTAATAGCCAGACCTCGTAATTCAGAAAAATCCCATGTCCTTGCAGACATGTCCCACAGACGTGTCCCTGACTGAATTCTAAGACGACTTTTCTTTTACGAAAATTTTATACGACGCTTACATTTGAGTTATTAAAGAATAAAGTTATCAAATCACTAGTCGCGTATAAAAGGTAAGCAGGAGCAGCGCCGGGCGCATTCATCATCTGACGCGACCGCAAAGGGCACTCATTGCAATTAGTCTAAGGACAAATAATTATTCTGTCTCACATAATAAACGCTCACACACGCACGCGCACACACACGCGCTCTCTCTCTCTCTCTCTCTCTCTCTCTCTCTATCACTTACCTTGCAGAGATTTGCTGTCTTCATACCATCGTTACTTGACAGATAAATTTCGCCCGAGTTGAAATTTTGGTTCTACTTTGAATCATAATTTTAGGACGTATGTAGACTCTAGATTTATAATAGGTTCTAATCTAAAATGAATTGAATTCTTACGTTAAGCCTGTAAATGGCAGTTATTGGAAATTTTTTTATTTTTAGGTTTAAAAGAAGAATAGAAGCTGTAGATTAAGTAATGTTAAAAAAGATCCTATTTAATTGTTCTCTGTTACGTCCGGCGGACCCACGCGATTCTTTTCTTTCATAGAGATCTCGAATTCTTCGAAACACAAAAATTTTATATTCTTTCCTTTTTTTTTCTCTATCTTAAAAATTAAAACAAGGAATCCGGTATCTCCTCGTGAATGTCGCTCCGAGATAAAAATCAATATGTATGGAAAGCGTAAGACCGGCCAGATTAACGCCAAGATTTTAACGATCAAGTCGCGAACGATTCTCGCGAATCCGTAATTATAAAATTTAAGAAACGGCACGCGACGTTCAGGGTAGATTCTGGGTGGTCCCGTGGCGACGATGCATGCGCGACTTCTCGGCGCCCGAGACGCGCGTTTCCCCATAAATCTTAAGGTCATAAAATTTTGGAGTTTCACTTTCCCACTCTACAGATTCCTGTCAACATCCTTTCCTCCCCCAAAATCTTAACCAATCCAAGAGCAAAAGAAAATCCTACTACCAGCCAACGAAACCTATTCCACCAATCCAAATTTGAGTAATCTGGGGCGATTAGTATAAAAATCGCGGTTCCTTGCATTAGATAGAGATTTTCTCTAAGTTCTCGAGTTATACTTGTCGGGCGATAAGTTAGAAAAGCGGTCGCAATACTCAAAGTTGATAGAGTCTGTGAGTCGGTCGCAATACTCAAAGTCGATAGAGTCAATGAATTTGTCACGATACTCAAAAAGTTCTATTTGATTTTCGAAGCCCTCTTTCTCCTGTAGAGTCAATGTTAAAGAAACATCACCAGCCTTGCACATCCTGGTCGGAGGATCTCCAACGATAAGCATCTCAGTAGTAAGTCAGTATCTCCATTCTCTGGCTTCCTCCTCGCTTTATCTTTTGGTAACTTATTTCAATATTTCATTTTATTTTTTTTATTATTCATTTATTTTATTTTATTTTATTCTTTTCTTTCTTTCTTTCTCCCTTTTGATCTCCTATAACAAAATGAAAACATTGCAGTCCGTTCACATTATAATTTCAATCTGTCGCCGTCGCCGCACGATAATTGTTCGCCTCCTGTCGACCGATCGTTCATGTCCGCTAATACTATCATCATCCGAGGAAAATTAGGCCAAACCCTCTCAAATCCACTCACCAAAATCTCCTTCTCTTTTCAATCCTCCCGCTATTCTCTCCGTAACTCCTCCCTTCCATTCTGCTATGATACTTCACACACACTCTCACACATCGACGAAATGCGTACATTTAATCCAGAAAACCAAAAATTGTATTATTGTATTTACTTGAAAAAATTATATTTATATTTTATTCAAAAATGTATAACTCCAGTTTTTTTT
>NW_017305181.1:71426-86501 GCF_001594115.1 Trachymyrmex septentrionalis
GAAGTACGTCCGACTCGTGTGTCCGTTTAGCGGAGCACGAGCAGAGGATTCCGCTTCGTCCTCCGTTCGACCCCCGGCTCGTTAGGATCCTCAGGACGAAGCGAAGCGCCTCCCGATTTGCGTCGGTCCTTCCCCACGGCTCCCTTGCGGTCCGGAGCCCGGACACGACCAAATCGGTCTAACAATTCGGTTTCTTGTTACGCGTACCCCCTCAGTTCCGCATGCGCGCGGAGCTTAGACGTAACAGTTCAAATATTATAAGGCTTATAAAGTTTATAAAGTTTTAATTTCAAAGGATTAAAATTTCAACTCGCGTCACAACCGTGAAGAAGTAATACTAAGACTCTTTACGTTCCCATGTGATAAATTTACGTTTCAAGTAATGAAACAGGAATTTGTTATTCTTTTAAAAATAGTATCTGAAGAACTGTAATACTTTTATCACTGATTTATTCACGCACTTTATCGATAGCACTGAGTCGATAGCACATGATTGATTTACGAAAAACAATTTACTATTCTATCGATTTATTATTCTTAATTAGTACCGATTAATTATTTAACTCGAAATCAGGAATAAGAAACGCGTTATACACAACATACACACATATACAACCCGAGATCCGACGCGAAATCTGAGCTTGACGACAACAATCAACCAGGTTAGATTTTACGGACAGAATTAAGAGTAATATAATAGAAATCTGATTTATCGGCCGTTTATAATTGTTGATAAGTCAGGATGCGACTAGAAGCTACATTGTGGTTACATCATACTACAAAAGCAGGTATTATTGGTTTATTTGACATTACGAATGTGTGCTTCGAGATTATTCTCGTGCTGAATCATAAGATTCGTTCGCGTCGCAGCATGCACTAGCATGCTTCAGCCATAACTCCTATTTACTTTAAAGAGACTGTTAGAACAAGCTCTTACGATTCAGCGAGAATAATCTCGAAGCACACATTCGTAATCTCAATTTCTAGCCTGATTCTAGATTGATTAAAAGAACTAGTTCTTCAAAATCCGTCGTATATACGAGCAAGTGTTTTGTTTTAGAAAGTATCGAGTGGCTTGCTGCTCGGTACGATTGACTGCGATTGATTCTGATCTGTAGATCCGAGTTCAATTCCGGCTGCGTCTACCATACATATGCAATTTTTCGCATTTAAGAAGCTGAAAAAAGCATCACTTGGTGATTAAGATACCTGTGATCACCAGCCCCGTTTGAATCCGGTGTTTAAACTGTCTATAATGCCTATTTGTAGTCAAGATTGTCAATCGTGTCCTGACCTACTTGTCAGATTGTCAATCGTGTTAATTATCATAATTATGTTATGTCCAAGATCATATGTATGGATAGGTTTAGAGAAAGAAGGAATAAGAAGGATAGAGCATATGAAGGACGTTAGAGCAAACGTTTTGTCTCGCATGCATCCGCGGGAAGAGAATGGAGCGAGTCAAACGCACTTTTTATAGCTCTGAAATATGGGTCAATGTCCTGAAGGAACGCTATAACATTAGTTTCCAACGAGCAATGCAAACGTCGGTCCGAATTTTGAGTCAAGGAACTTAATCCTTATAACTCAGGATCGGACCATATGCAATCTCTAACGAGAGGTGGAAGTCGATACGAGGTCTTACGATTCTAAGATAAATGGAGATTAAGCCACGTCA
Source organism: Trachymyrmex septentrionalis (assembly GCF_001594115.1). NCBI lineage: Eukaryota > Metazoa > Arthropoda > Insecta > Hymenoptera > Formicidae > Trachymyrmex > Trachymyrmex septentrionalis. The sequence goes on from NW_017305181.1 coordinate 73,105, forward strand.
TATTAAAAATATAGCTTATTATTAACCCAAAGATTTCTTAGTATTATATATTAGGTTGTTCGAAAAGTAATTTCGTTTTTTCTTATGAAAATGAAAGACGATTTTCAATCAGACGCGTTTCAAATAATCATGAATGGTCGAATTCGATAAATTTAATCTCTCAGCGATCTCACGAGTTGTTATTCGCCGGTTTGCATCAATTAATGCCTTTATTGTGTCTTCATCAGCTTCAACTGGCCTTCCAGAACGTGATGCATCTTCAACATCAAAATTGCCGGATCGAAATTTTGCAAACCAGTTTTGGCACTGGCGTTCTGTTAATACATCTTCTCCATACACATCGGATAATTTTTTTCTTGCTTAAACAGCATTTTTACCTTTTCATTAGTAAAAAAGTAAAATATGCCGAAAATGCTGCTTTTCACTTTCATATTTGATAGGGCACCAACCAAAAACTACTGCGTAGAATCAATCGAACTTTTTTCACAAGCAAGCCTTGCTATATCAGCTGTCAAAATATATAATGATTATGTGGCTTAAGTATGAAGTTGGCTATGAAAAAATACAATAAGTCCTTTGTTGGGAAAAAACGAAATTACTTTCCGAACAACCTAATATATAGTGTACAATATTTTAAAAGTAAACGTATCTGTGTTTGAGACGAACATATTATAAGAAAAATTTAGCCTTTTAACAAGAGTTGTACATTATTAGTTGCATCTGCATTGGTAACTATTATTTTAACATGTTATAAGTGTAAGCTAATATTCTCTCTTGAATAATTTTGTACTTTTAATTCATCTTATTGTAATATTTATTTTTATAACTAATTACTATGAGGTGTTGTACATTGCGAAACGCAGTTGGTAGCTTAAATCATTAATCGCAGAATTGCTAATTAATTACATAAAGGACTAGTATATATATTTTTTGTCAAAGTTAAATTGTGAGCGAACGTGAGTCTACCGTGTGCGTGCGTGCGTGCGGAAAAGAAAAGTGCGTGAAGGAAAACAGGTATAAGGATGATTGTCCGATTATAGCATTCCTGATGCGCTCGAGATCTGCAGTTCGGAAATCTATAGCAAAGGTGTTAGAGGGAAGGGGTTCGGTGGAAATTTGGAACTGAGAAAAAAGGGAAGACAATGATTGGGGATTACCATAATGGAAGTAGTAACGAGGACGAGGGGAGGAGGGACTTCGACTAAAAATTCCACGCTTGACGTTGAGTCAGCGAGAGAAGCGGGACGAGAAGAAGGGGGAGTGTTAGGAAATATACGTTGGATTAATTGTGACGAGATGGATTCGGCAGGGGAAGGAGATCGAGAGGGTGGGGTTCCTACGGGATGAATATTATTTTCGTTATCGTTATTATTAGTATCATTATTAATTACAACATTATCATTAACCTTGTTACTATTACTATCATTATTTATTTCATTGATGAATGCCTCGTTTGATAGGCTTCGATGATAGGCCTCGTTTAGAACCCGACGGACCTCCTTGCGGCGCTAGGTTTGTAGGCGTTTAGCCGCGCGGGAGAGGCGTATACGTGGCCGATCACTCACTACGATTTTAAAATAAAAAACTGTTTAATTGTCAGGCTTTGCTTAGAAAGAAGGAAGGGAGAGAGTGAAATTCGCAGATTAGGCGAACTTCTAAATAAAGGATACAGATTCCATCGAAGAAATCGATGAATGTGAGAGGCTAAGGACGATAGACGAGTTGCGGGAGTGAAAAATTAAGAGTGCAGAGACTGAAATGGAAGTTGTAAGAGTTTCCTAAAGAGTGATCTGGTAAAATTTCCAAAATAAGTAATTGAAAAAAGAGACTTACTATTATTCTGCAAGTTTAGGTTTTTGTAGATGACTCAAAGATCCGATCTTCTTGATTGTCCAAAAATTCCAAGGGGAGGATTGACTCAGCGATGTGGAGGCTCCGGACGAGTCACACTTGTTACTTGACAGTAATAATAAATAGATTACTTGATCTAATGAATCGCGGCTCACAACTAAGATCAGTGGATAGGTCACGGACCGGCAAAGTTTCGTGTCAGAGATGGAGTTTTACTGACGTAACTACGTGTAGTCACGAACCGGCAGAGTTTCGGAGATGGAGTTTAACTGACTGACTCTTCGTGAAGAGCCTCCTTTTTATATTCGCAAGTTAGTGGTGCCGAGTGCAGAGTTCGCGTGTATTACTGGTCTAATCTAGTATTAGGGTTAAAGATATTGGTTGTGAAATGGGATACTGAGATATGTGTCTAAGACAATTTCCGTCATTGACCATTTGCCGGATGTTCAATAGTTTAGAGCCACATGTGTCATTTATTACAGACGATTGTTGTTTCAGTTTGTAATTCTTAATCTATTTACTTCTTCTGTTCCTCGGGATAAAGTTCGCCTATTCGGTACTTTCTGGCAGGACGTTTCCGGTTTCGTACAACTTTTCCGCTGCTTCGAGTATAACGCTGGCATGTGGATGTCTTTGAATACAGCTCGACGTATGTAGGCTGCTGGAAAAGTTTCTGTAATCTAGTATTTCCAGTGGCACCAACGTTCTGCTACTATCATATCCGTAAAATTAGACGTTTTTAACCTATAATTCAATTGACAGTTTGTATCCAACTAGTTTTGTTTGCATAGTATTTTAAAAGAAGTTATTTTTTAAGAAAATGGAAATTTCGAGTGAAAATTTTCGGGCAATGATTTTTTACGTTTACAAATGTGATCTAACTCCGAAATAATGCATCGATCGACTTTATTTGGCTTTTGGGGATGAAGCACCATCCAATAGGATGATAGACTGTTTATAATTAGTTTGCCGAATTCCAGCGTGGACGTACCTTTCTTAATGATGAATTCCGTCCATCCACGTCTGTTGTTGCTATTAATGTTGATGCTGTACATGAAATGATTGAGCGGCATATAACATACTGCGAGATTCAGGCATCCTTAGGCATTGACATGAAAGCAATACATACGATTTTGCATGATCACTTGAGCGGAAACTTTGCAGTCGTTAGATCCCACACAATTTGACCGAAGCTCAAAAACAGGCTCGTGTTAAATGGAGCAAAGAAATGCTCAAGAAATTCAACCGAGATCAGTCAAATCTGATCTACAACATCGTTACTGGGGACGAAACATGGATCTATTCGTATAAGCCCGAAAGTAAACAACAATCCACTGTTTGGATATTTCAAAATGAACGGAAACCAACAAAAGTTGTTCGTTCACGCAGTGCTGCCAAGCAAATGATTGCTTGTTTCTTCGGTTATATCGGACAACCGTGGCTTTAGAGGATCGAAGGACTGTAACTGTATACTGATTGGTATACAACAATTTATTTACCAGAAGTCATAAATGAATTGCGTAGAACAAACCGACATCGTAGCATCATCCTTCATCATGACAACGCCAGCTGTCATATAGCACGTCAAACCGTTGATTTTTTATCCAGTAATAATGACGAATTGATGACTCATTGTCCGTATTCACCTGATTTATCACCTAATGACTTTTTTTTGTTCCCAAACATTAAAAATAAGATGCGTGGTGAGCGATTTGAGTCGCCTGAGGCAGCTGTTGAAACATTTCGTATACTGATTTCTGAGGTTACAGCCTTAGAGTGGAAAAAATGCTTCGAAAATTGGTTCGAGCGTATGCAAAAATGTATCGATCTTAAAGGTGAATACTTCAAAAAACAATAAAGCCATTTACCGAATTTTACATGTTTTTTTTCATATTGTTTGCAGAAACTTTTCTAGCAGCCTACGTATCTCCTTGCAGCAACGTAATGTTGCCCATGACACTCACCGAGTGCCATGAGCATATCATAATATTCTTCGTTACTGTACGCTGTCACTTCTTGATTCTTCGCTTCTACGATGCTCGAGAGATTATTACGGACAGTTTTTTTCTCCTTATTTACATTGAGTTCAAATATTACAATACCAAGATATAGCTCTGCAACCTGTATAACACTAAAAAAATAAATTTCATATTAACATGATATTAAATTTTTTAAAGCGACAGTTTATTTCAAGAGTGAAAGATATAGGGGAAAATTTGCAAAAATCCCTGAAGCATATAACAAAGAAAATCAAGCATGCAGGAATGTTGCGCAAAGGCAGTCATGCGAAGCTGAGTTACAACATGCCAATAGCAAATGCAGCATAATAATCATCTATTAATTCATCGAGACAAAGGATTTAGGAACTCTACATTTGATGTAAAACGGAAGTTCTTCTATTTCATAATTGCCCACGTTATTAATAAATGGGTTTTTATGTTGGAAATTATAGCCTTGGATATCATACGTGCAATGACAACATCAATCATTTCTACATCGAAATCGAATGTAAATTAGTGATAAGTGTGTTTCTAGTCTTTGCCAATATTATTCTTAAAAATTTGTTTTGTACTTGAATTCTATCTAATTGAGAGTGTGAGGCAGCCGTCCAGACCGGGGCAGCACATAGTAAGGCAGGACGGGCACATACATTAAATATAAAAGAATTTTATATTTAACTTGCAGCGTACTTTTCCTATTAATAAAAGGATATAATTGTTTTAGTACAATATGCGAACGTATTATGCGATTATTTATAGCGGACGACCAACGTAAAATTGAATCAAATATGATACCAAGATATTTGTCTTGCGTAAACAATGGAACAAGATAGTTCTGCATTCTAACCAGTGATTTGGGGGCAATTTTTTTGCGGGTAAAGAATATAACCTCTGTTTTCTCAGAGTTGATTATCATCTTCCATTTACCAAAAAATTGAATGATATCATCAATATGTCTCTAAAGGTGCATAATAAGTAAACTTGAACTCCAAGAGGAGGTATATATTGCAGTATCATCTGCATATATAGCCAAATCGTATCTTCGCAGATTTTGGGATATCATTAATAAAGATTCTAAAAAATAATAAATCAAATGCCAATTTGAGCCAACACTGGTTGTTAGTGTGTATTTTTATACCATTTATTCAAAGTGAATATTAAACGTATACGTTTCGACCCGGTTTTTCTCGCATTTTATATGTTATTAGTTTATACTCGTATGCGCTATCATTATGTAATTTTGTTAATATATTTTTTTTGTACTGAAGAGGACCTTAATCATAGGTCGAAACGTAAATGTTTAATATTCACTTTGAATAAATGGTATAAAAATACTCGTACACACTAACAACCAGTGTTGGCTCAAATTGGCATTTGATTTTTTATTTTTTAGAATTTTCTTTAGAGTCTGATTTTATTATTATTATTAAAGATGTTGAAAAGTATAGGACCCAGAATGGATCCTTGAGGTACTCCAGCATTAATGTTGCATGAAACGCCCGCCATCAAAGCTTACATAAAAGATTCTTGAAGTTAAATAACATCTAATTATTTTAATTAGATATTCTGGAAAACGCATAATATGTAATTTATAAACTAGCCCATCGTGCCACACCGAATCAAATGCTTTCTATTAATCAAGCAAAACTATAGCAGAATTACGATTTAAGTTCATCTGAATACTAAGACACGTAGCAGTTGAGCCTGAGTGGAGTGTTCAAGTTTAAAGCCAAATTGTTCATTTATTACTAAATCATTTTTTTGAAGGAAGGCATTAATACGGTTATTTAAAACCTTCTCATAAATATTGCTCAATACACTAAGTAAGCTGGTAGGTCTATAGCTTGCGTTTTTGGTTTTTGGGTTTAGAAAAAACACTAAGACACTTCAACGCATCTCCAGGAAATAGGAAAATAATAGAAACAAATGGAGTTGCGAATAATATAATATAATTGAATAATTTTAAATGAGTTTTTCTTAAGCTGTAATTAAAACTGTAATTTTATCAGAGCCTTATTGTTAAGAAAGAAACGAATAATGTTGTTAATTAATTTTTGTTCCGGAATTATCACTATAATCTTTTCATATTCTCGGAGCAAGTAAACAGTTCGTCGACACCAAGCGATCAAAACACGAGCATACCTCGATCCTGTGCTAATCACGCTGTTTGTCTCAAATGGCACGCGACCGTCGATCGCGCACACGCTCCGACAGTGAGAATAGTGAGTTCGCCCCCGGATCCCGATCAATGTACATCATATCGCTCCTCGCTCTTAACGCATCTTCGCGAATATTAAGTGCGAACCAATCGATTTGTCGCGTATCACCGGTACCTTTTATCACATAACGGTATACGCGTACCGCGAGACCATTCAGTGCACGAGACTTACAGGCTACTTTTCCAACGAGATTTGCCGGTCTCGTCACTGCTCGCAACACACTTTTTCGAACGAGAAATTACTCAATGTCGTACCAAGTGCGAATTATCTGTACATGCATCGAATCGAACGCATCAATTGTCGCAATATTATTACTACGAGTATCGCCCGCTTCAAACAAATCTTAATTCAACTCTATAATAAAATCTAACTCATTACAATCAAGAGAGTCATCGTTGTTACACGCCGCCTTGGCGAGCGAGCCTTCCGTATAAGGTGACACCAGCCACCCGTCACAAAACAATTTTGAAGATAAAAAATTAAAGTCTATTTCTGGAGTAGAAGAGTCTAATTGTACAGTATATTCAGTAACTGTATTAATATGAATAGAAGTCAAAGAAGAGGCTAGCTGATAAACAGAGTAAAAAGTATCTGCAAGGGCTTGTACCTTGTGATCGCCTTCATAAAGATAGTGACCATTATTTAATGTAAAAGGAGAGATTGGAATTCGTTTCTTTTGTATTGATTTAACAGATGACCAGAGCGAATTATCTCTGGTTTGTAGTTTGCTTAGCATTTTAGTCCAGCTCCTATTTCATAAAATCTGCAAGTGATTATTGATATCTTTATTAAGCAAATTACGAAAATATTTATAACGATTAATGTCTGTTTGTTGATATTTTCTTTTGAAATGATTTCTAAGTCGAATCAAATTATTCAGTTCAATAAGGTCATCTGATTCAGCATCTATAAATTTTTTATTACAGGTTATGAAAGTGGTCGAAAGTTTATACGCCCTCCTAAAAAAAAACTGGAAGTCCTTTATACAAAAATCAATATGTGCTCTAGAGGAAAGGCTATATTTTATAAACCATTTATCAGTCATATGATAATATTTTTTCCAATCAGTCGGGGGAATGCATTTAGAGATAGATGGATTCTTTTCCATTTCCAATATAATAGGCAGATAATTGGAGGAAAGCTCATGCATTGTGAAATAGTTGTATCTATAAGGAAGATTTTTAATCAAAAAAAGATCTATATTAGAGGGCCTTTCGTTAGAAATTATGTACGAATAAGTATTATTATGCTAATATAATAAGTATTATTATGATAATAGATAAATGATTTGTATTTACATAATAAAACATATTTATTCCTCTATGATTATTATAGAAATTATTTCAAAAAATATGTAACGCATTGTAGTCTCTTCCAATCATCACTCTATGATACTTGGAGAATATCTCATCAAGTGATTTAAAGTCAAAATTTACCCCTTAGGAGGAATGTACATAACCCTCAAAACAAGATCCAGGTCAGAGAGTACCCTAATGAGAGTGATCTCGCAACCCGAAAATTTATAGCAGATAAGAGATTAAATTTATCTCGAATAATGATCGCAACTCCACCAACTGCATCCCAAGATGAATCGCATCTTATAATGTTATAACCAATAAAATTTAAACATGTTATCGGAACAAGCCAGGTTTCCGACACGAGGGCAATGCCCACTTCACATTTTTCTATAAAATGGTTGAATTCCGCATATTTATTATTTATACTAGTAGCGTTCCATAAGCAGTCGTATGTCATCTATACTAGGCATTGTATTAATCCAGTTGTTCTGCCGCCTTCACAAACGCCTGAAGGTGTTTAATACCTGTACTACATTTTTGAGAAATCCACAACACGCTTATGTGCGCTATCACCTATTTCAGACATGTTACCGATACTCCTTTTCTTTTCAATAAATTTAAGGTGAGGGACACTTCGAGCAGCTAGCCGGATGTTCCCCTGCGCAATTACAGCATTTAGCAGGCTCTTCTAATGATTTTTTACATTCTGAAATGAGATGTGAAAGACCACATTTCACACACCTTGGTTTTGATGACAATTTGAACAATTTGATGACGTGTGTCCGAAAGTCTGACGACGGTGATATTGTAAAGTGTTCTATTATTTCTATATTTTTCCCAATAAACTCTAGAATGAAAAATAAATTTTATTTTTCTCAACTGGGCCAATGAGTACTTGACACTCAAGTTGAGTTTTAACGTAGCATACGGACTATCGGCAGACTATATTAAGATACGTACAGTTATTTACATTAATTTCTAGCGCTTCAAGCTCTTATAAAACTTTGGTGTCCAAATTCGGAAGATTGGGAAGCTCCTTTAAAGTTATGATTATAGTTTTGTCCTCTGGCAGAGAATAAATGCGGAATATATAACCATTTATTAGGTATAGCTGTTTTCTTAAATTCTATAAAGTCACTTATTTTTAAAAATTGTATTTTAATTTGGTTACCCAGATACTTAATATAAAAATTATCTCCTACATTAACTTTGATTTGTTTGGAGAAGCCTAAAAAATCACTAATCTTGGAGGCAAGATATATCGGTGGAGGTTTCCGCTCACGAGAATTTTTATCAGACGTCGCATTTTGAGGAAACGAATTATAGTTAATTCTATCCTCGTATAGGTCTTCAGAATCATGCATAGAAGCGTCATCATGCAATTCAACAGTGTCCGCTAGACACTGAAATCTATTCTTCAGAAGTAACTTACCTAGAGTATCCTCAGAAGCTGGTTTGTGTAGTTTTAAAACTTTGTCGGATGTGGATGCATATCCGTCGGTTGATCCTCCGCCAGCCTCTTTTGCGGCAGCTTCGTTTTATTGCCCTCTGAATTAGAGAACAGTCCAGAATGGAACGTTTGAGATCCTTCCACCGCAGACTCTAAATCGAATTTGTGAGTCAATTTTGTCACCAATAATTGTTGAGAGTAGCACTATCACTGCAAGCGAACCAGAAAAGTAAGAAACAAAACTCCAGAGCAAACTCCAACGCGATAGTTGATCGATTACGGATCGATCGGTCCCCCGTATTTATCCGATCTTCGCGGGGGGTCGCGCTTTCTTATCTCCCCCCCCCGCGACCAATCCGCGTCGTGGAGCATGGCGCGATCTCCGCGAAGATCGGATAAATACGGGAGACCACTCAATCCGTAAATTATAATATATTACAATATTATTATTATTATTATTAGGCGTCAGGAACTCGAAAGCTCATTGCCGCAAATACCAAATCCCGCCACTGTTCCCGTCCCTGAGCCAGATCCCTCCATTTGTGACCCTCGTACCCCATTTCGTTAAGGTCCATTCTAATATTATCTTCCCATCTACGTCTTGGTCTACCCAATGGTCTTTTCCCATCCGGTTTACCAATTAGTACTTTATATGCAATTCGATTCTCATCCATACGCGCCGCGTGACCTGCCCATCTTAATCGACGCGATTTTATGACATTAATAATATCCGGACTATTATATAATTGATGTAATTCTGCGTTGTGTAATTTTCTCCATTCGCCCGTTTCCTCATCGCGTTTTGCCCCGATGATTTTTCGAAGTACTTTATTTTCGAAAGCCCTAAATCTTTTCTCGTCTTGTAATGTAAGTGACCACGCTTCGCTGCCATAAAGGACTACCGGTAAAATAATCGTTCTGTAAATTCTAATTTTTAAGCGCCTAGACAATATCCGCGAACCGAGTAGTTTCTTAACCGAATAGAAGCACGCATTCCCCAAATTAATTCTTCTCTTGAGCTCTTCTCTTATTTCATTAGTTTGGTTTAAAATCGATCCTAAATACTTAAAATTGCTAACCCGTTCAAAAATTTTATCACAGACGACCAGGTTTCCGTTATTATGAATATTCTGAATTCTATCAGTGACCATATATTTAGTTTTTTCAACGTTTATTTGCAGCCCCAGTTCTTTCGTTTTATCTAATAGAATTTTAGCGTTATTTATTAGTGTTTCTTTATTATCTCCCAACAAAGCAATATCGTCCGCATATGTTAATATTTGTGTTGTACCGTTCAACTGCAAACCATCATTACTCTTCTGCATTTCTTTAATAGCATATTCCAATACTAGATTAAACAGAAGAGGTGACAATGCATCCCCCTGCTTTAATCCGCTATGAATATTAAAAGTTTCCGACATTTGATTACCTATTCTTACTCTACCTCTGGTATCTTTTAAACAAACTTGGACTAAGTTAGCCAATTTTTTGGGTATCCCCCACCGAGTTAAAATTTCATACATTTTCTCCCGTTTTATCGAATCATACGCTTTTTTAAAATCAATGTAAAGTTGATGTACCGATTGGTCGAATTCCCATTTTTTCTCCAAGATTTGCCGAATAGTAAAGATTTGGTCCGCAGTCGATCTATTTCTCCTAAAGCCGCATTGATGATCTCCAATTATCTCATCTGCATATGGTACAAGCCTCATTAATAAAATATTCGACAGAATTTTATAGCATGTAGGTAAAAGTGAGATACCCCGGTAATTATTACAACTCATTTTGTCCCCCTTTTTGAAAATCGGGATTATAATTGAATCTTTCCATTGTTCCGGCAATGCTTCTTTATTCCATATTAAGATAATTAATTTCTGAATTTCTTCTATCAATCTACTTCCCCCCCATTTAATCAGTTCCGCCGGAATCAAGTCATTACCCGGTGCTTTGTGATTTTTTAATTTTTTAATCGCGCTTTCTACTTCTGAAATTGTCGGTTCGTTAATCCTAGGTTCAGCCGTGTGATACTCAAAATTCTCTATTTCCCGGTCGTTTTCAGATTCGACATTCAATAACCGATCAAAATAATTTTTCCATGTGTTTAAAACTGCCGTTGTATCCGTAACTAAATTATCGTTCTCATCTTTCACCATTTCCGTCCTAGCTTGGAATCCCTTTCTAAAATTATTTATCCCCATGTACGTGCCTCGTACGTTACTGCTTTTACAATTTTCATCTATTTCTTCAATTTTACGTTTTAAGTATTGACGCTTCTTAATTTTAAACATATTATGAGCCTCTTGCCTAATCTTAAGAAACTGATCCCGAGTTTCCTTCGTATTTTGAGCCAACCACGTGATGCGCGCTTCGTTTCGTACTTTAACAATTTTTACGCATTCTTCGTCAAACCACGGCTTGTTTTTGTTCCTTTTACAAAAACCAACCGTGGCCTCCGCCGATTTTACTATCGCGTCTCGTACGTTTTCCCAGTGTTTATCAACCGTGTTATCATCCGATTCATCTATTTCCTTTGAAGCCGCGAGTCTATTCGTTACTTCGACCGCGTATTTTATTCCGTTTTCTCCCTCGATCAAACCTTGTACATTTAGACGTTTAGTTCCAAACAACTGCCCGTTAGTTTTGTTTAGCGAAAGACGTTCCCTGATTTTGGCAATTACAAAGAGGTGATCCGAGTCGCAATCCGCCCCCCTATAAGACCTGACATCGAGTACGTTCGTGTGACGCCGTTTATCTGCAAGAACGTGATCAATTTGGTTACGCGTGCCTCCATCCGGGGAAATCCAAGTTTGTTTATGGATATTTTTGTGTTTAAAATACGTGCTTTTGACGATAAGATTTTTGCCGGTCGCAAAGTTAATTACCCTCACTCCGTTATCGTTACTTTCCTCGTGCAAACTTTCGAGCCCGATCGTTGGTCTAAAAATGTCCTCTTTACCGATTTTCGCGTTAAAATCTCCCACGACTATTTTCATGTAATCGTTCGGTAATTGATCCACGAGGTGTTCGAGTTCTTCGTAGAACCCGTCTTTAATTTCGCCATCTTTATCTTCCGTCGGCGCGTGTACGTTGATTATCGCGATCTTGTACCATCGGCCATGCACAACGAGCAATCCTAATCTTTCGTTTATAAATTTAATGTCTTTTACCGCGGATAAGATTTTCCTATTAATCATAAAATTATAATATATTATTAATAATAATTTCTCGAGCATCGTAGAAGCGAAGGATCAAGAAATGACAGCGTACAGTAACGAAAAATATTATGATATGCTCATGGTACTCGATGAGTGTCATGGGCAACATTATGTTGCTGCAAGGAAATACGTCGAGCTGTATTTGAAGGCATCCATATGCCAGCGTTATACTCGAAGCAGCGGAAAGGTTGTATAAAACCGGAAACGTCCTGTCAAAGAAAAAAGACGCCGGTAGGCAGCGTTACGCAAGAAACGTTTGAAATACGGAAACAGTTCTTCGTGCCGTTGAGCAAGAATCGGAAACCAGTATTCGAGATATTGTTCAACAGCATGAATTATCGTATTCGACTGTATAACGAAAAATTTTGAAAGAAGAAAAATTACACGCCTACTATTACAGTAGCATGCAACATCTACGAGAAGAAGATTATCCTCGGAGGAAAATGTTTTGTGAGGATTCCCACAGAAGAACTGACTAAGATCCAGAATTTTCTTTTTATGTAATATTTAGCGATGAATCGCTGTTTACACGAGAAGGAGTTCTGAATTCGTATAATATGAATGTATGGGACGACGAGAATCCGCGACTGACGCAGCTCAGAAATTTCCAAATTCATTGGAAATTGAATGTCTGGGCTGGGATTATGGGAACAAAAATATTAGGCAATAATCCAAAAAGGCTAAATGGCACATCATATGTGCAATTTCTGATAGAAAATTTACAAGATTTTCTGGAAGACGTGCCACTCTTGGATCGAAATAAAATAATATTTTAACAAAACGGAGCTGGTCCTCACAACGTCAGAATTGTTACGGACTTTTTAAACCAGCAATTTCCCATATGTTGGATGGGCCGATATGGTCCGATAAGCTGGCCAGCAAGATCTCCGGATCTCATATATGGGTAATTCTTTTACAAACCAAACGGATTTTGATGAAAATTAAATATTTAATATACGTATATTAAATATTAAGAAGTATTACTTTATTTTTTATTACGCGATTTTTTTAATGTACTAAAATATTTTTTTATTATCTATTATTATTTATCAAAGTCTTTCATGGCAGTGGTGGCTAATACAACCAACAGGGCGATATTACATGACGCACTGGATAGATTTTTTTTTCAAAGCTTGATAATAATTTTTTTTCAATCAAGATTGGTTTTCTAACATGTCAGGAGATTCGATTCGAAATTAATTACCCATAAACTTTTTTTTATGCAAATTGTCAAGAAATAATTGTTACAAAGCTGATTTTTAACATTTTTTGCAATTTAATTTAAAATTTTGAGGTTATGTCAAAAAAAATTTTCGAGAAAAGTTGTAGATCTGTCAATTATCTACAACTTTTACATTTAACTT
>NW_017305181.1:87656-88974 GCF_001594115.1 Trachymyrmex septentrionalis
TGATTCGACGATTGGCCAATACTATTTTCTTCACTTCATCAATGTTTTCGTCTGTTGTTGACGTGCTCGGGCGTCCGGCACGCTCTTCGTCGTTCACATCTTCTCGGCCCTCTGAGAACATTTTGTACCACCGATAAACGTTGCTTCGGTCCAAGGTAGCTTCACCATATGCCACAGTCAACATTCGGAATGCGTCCACGCACTTAATTTTGTTTTTCACACAAAATTTGATACAGATTCTTTGATCCATTTTTTGGAATAGACAAAAATCGAAGACGAGCAAAACACGTGCAAGCAAAGCAGCTGTCAAAAATTAACTGAACATTCAAAATGGCCGAACTTGTCGGCATAAGTGAGAGACATGAGCACCAACATAACGCCACAAAAAATCGAAAATCGAATATACGTAACCCGCGGAAATTCAAAATTCGCGATACTTTTTGAACAGACCTCGTATATGTTTTCGCTCTATAATTATTATCATCGTTGTTTGAAGACACACAGCATAATACATCGCCACTTTACATCATGGATAATCTATATATGTACGTTTTTCGATTAAGAAGAAATCTAATAGCCTAATAGCTAATACACTGTCACATTATGGTTAACCGTTATTTTATACGCTGTAATAAGAGGAGATTCATTCCTGGAATAACATCATGAACAGATTTAAGAAGGGATCCTATAACTTCTCGCTGTCACATCATGATCTATACAATGATCTATTTCATCAGATCATTGTATATGTTATTGCTTCTAAATTAGAGTTTTTTTTTTAATTATAAGCGCATGACTTTGCGAGAATATGTGGTATATCGTTCGAATTGTTTTAATGTTGATTTTATTTTATTTATGTAGCATGGAAAATGACCTAATATAAGGTATCAGACAGGATCAAAATGTGTATTTTTATTTAAATTCAATTTTATTATTATTAAGTAACGATAAATAAACAAATTCAAAGGACTCTTTCAAAACATAATAACAAAACTCAATCAACGGGCGAAGTAAGAGTCAACCACATTTTTTAATTTTTACATAAAAATTATATATTGTATTAAACGCGATGAAACATCACGCCAAAAGATAATAAATAATAAAACTATAAACTAATACATTACAAGTAACAAGTTTCGGCTACCAGTTTGAGCCCTCTTCAGACATTAGTACAATAAAAAATAACAGAACAAATTCAATTGTCGCAAGTATTCGCATAATCCGAATAATCACAGTTCGGGTGAGTCTCGATCTCGAAACATAATTTCCGTATGGTTGAACAGTCAAAAGTATTAAAATTGTCATTGTTGAAGTTCTA
>NW_017305181.1:91180-91840 GCF_001594115.1 Trachymyrmex septentrionalis
TAGAACTTCAACAATGACAATTTTAATACTTTTGACTGTTCAACCATACGGAAATTATGTTTCGAGATCGAGACTCACCCGAACTGTGATTATTCGGATTATGCGAATACTTGCGACAATTGAATTTGTTCTGTTATTTTTTATTGTACTAATGTCTGAAGAGGGCTCAAACTGGTAGCCGAAACTTGTTACTTGTAATGTATTAGTTTATAGTTTTATTATTTATTATCTTTTGGCGTGATGTTTCATCGCGTTTAATACAATATATAATTTTTATGTAAAAATTAAAAAATGTGGTTGACTCTTACTTCGCCCGTTGATTGAGTTTTGTTATTAAGTAACGATAGCAAATAACGTCTTGCTTTTGTTCTGAGCCACTGAATTTATATATATTAATTTATTTAATCGAGCATTGAATTATATTTTATATAATACAGGGTGGGCCATCTATTGGTACGTTTTTAAAAATGCGATCAAATGAGCATACATTGATATTTTTTATTAATTTTTTTTTTGTTGTGAAGCTAAAAGTATCCGCGTCAAGAATGAAAAACGATTTCGTTTATGTGGCTCCCTCTACTGGCCTTACAGTATGCCATTCGGTCACCCCAATTATTAATGACATTTTGGAAAACGTACCAATAGATGGCCCACCCTTTA
>NW_017305181.1:91940-99045 GCF_001594115.1 Trachymyrmex septentrionalis
CTACTGCTGTTGCTCCAAAAGAGACGTATAACTCTTCTGCTGTTCTTTTTGATGTACAAGGACTTCCTTTATCATGCATTAAATGCATTCAACAGGGATATCCTCTTCTAAGAACATACGCTCAGCAGCGTCTATAATTTCTTCTAAAATAAAGAAATGTAACTATAAAAAAGTAGATAAAAAGCCGACATGATTTTCAAAATGACGAAAAATAAAAAAAAATAAAGCATAAGAAAATGCAGTAATCGCCCGGAATACAGCAAATTTATATGGAATGGCCCTAAGAACGGATTAGGGATTCCGGCCATAGTTTTCCTATTTATCAATATGTAATTCTTTGCGTTTAAATTTCTTGCTTTGTACTACAGTAGTGCGTACTGCACAAACACCTGGGCCCCTATTCTTGAAAAATATCGCATACATAAAACTAAGAAAATATTATAGTATATGTTACGTATTCCCTAGTTTTTCGTATGCGATACTTTTCAAGAATAGGGCCTCTATAGAAAATTCGCTTTTCGATATAATTTTAATAAAAGTTTAGCGAGGAGTACAGACTTTTGCGTAATGCATAAGAAAATAAATTATTACTTTTTTTTTTATAATATATGACTTCTAAACAACGAAGGTTGGTTATATGCTCCTGAAAAGTTTCAATTTTCTTAATAGTAGCCACTTAAATATTGAAAATTGAAATTATAAATTATTACAATTAAAGTCCTCTGTTTCCTTCTTTTCCATAAAATAAAGAACACTAATTGATTAAATTTCTTATGCTTTATATGCGTTATGCAAAAGTCTGTGCTCCCCACTTTAGGGTATATCCACACAAATTTGCATAGCCGCATAAAGAAAATTATCCAATCACATTCGACATGCGTCTATATAGGAGACATAAGACATAAGAAAATGAACCAATCAAAGTCTTTTATTTCCTTTCTTTCCATGAAATAAAAAACTCTGGTATATTTTCTGGCATATTTTATGCTTTGCATAAGAAAATATATTAATCGAGGAATTGTTTCCCCACGCACCCTATTCGCCAGATTTAGCCCCCTCGGATTATTTTCTCTTTCCAACTTGAAAAAATGGCTCGGTGGTAGAAGATTTACCAACAATGAAGAGATAGAATGGCTATTTTGAGGAGTTCAACGGTTCTTACTAAAAACAGGCCATCGAAGGTATTGAACATCGCTGGGAAAAGTGTATCGAGCTAAAAGAAGACTATGTTGAGAAATAAAGATATTTTTTCCCAAATTTTTTGTGTTTTCTTTGTTAGATCGGGTACTTCTGGGACCATCCTCGTAGTGCACCTCACACTGGCAGTCTTCTGCGGAGAATGGCAAGACGGGCCGTGTGGGTTCCTCCTGTTCCCAGAAACGCCGAATCAAAGCCGTTAATTCGTCGAGAGGGATGCACTGCAGTGTCGTCGCCAAAGATGTAGTGCACTCAGACCCGACGGAGTCCAAGATCAGCCATCCCAGTTGTGTCTGCTGGGCGATTGGTTTATCAGGCCGTTCTCGCCGTCCTCCGTTACCTTCCTTTTCATGAAATAAGGGACTCTGATTGGTTCAATTTATTATGCCTTATGTATTATGCGTTATGCAAGAGTCTGTGTTACCCGCTTTAGAACCGTCACACACAAAATTACTGCATAACATAAGGCCACTGAACCAATAAGCATCTAACATAAAGACGCCATGTTGATTTACATAACATGCTCATTGATCTATAGTTATGCAGCTTATGAAAATTTATAGTTCGCGTTATGTGTACTGTAGATTTGATGGGCATATATGGGAAATATATTAAACATTACCATAAAATGGGAGAAGGAAACGAATTTTAAAAGTACATTATATATTTTATACCTAAAACAGTATTCGTAGTCCGTTCTTATTTCAAGACTGCCTTAAGTAATGTCTTAAAACGCTAATATGGCCCTAGCCGATATTCATAGTTGATTCTTATATTCAAGACCGTCTTATGTATAGTCTTAAGATGTCATGAATCAATCAGAGAGCCGCATTAGTGCCTTAAGACATTAGATGCATCCAAAAGCACGATTGCTCACTGAACGCTCAGTAAGCTCTTGCATTTTATTGGTATATTCCATCTAAAAATGTAGACCAAACAGATAAAAGAGCTCATTGAGCTCTCAATGAGCGATCGTGCTTCTAGATGCACGACCCATTTACTTAAGACAGTCTTGAAATAAGAATCGACTATGAATACCGACCTTCTGATTCGTGACTTCTTAAGACTGTATTTAAGACGGTCTTGAACAGCGCTCGACAAGATTTGCATTTTTGCACGGTCCAAAACTTCCTCTCCGAGGAAGATTTTACTCTATATGCTATAGTATATGTTTAACGTATACTATATATTTCGAGTAAAATTTTCTTCAAAGAGGAAGTTTTGAAATGTAGCCTAATCTCGATTCAACTTTCTCGGCCGATTTTTGACTTGCCTTTACTTTTTGTTATTCCCTTCACCTCTCGCTCCGCGCTTAGTTCAAATGCTACTCGACGTTTAGGAGCGTATGACGCTCGTAGACATGAGGTTCACCCGCTTTGGACGCTCACGCTGTAAATTTTATTCTATATTTTTTTTTTCATTCATTACATAACTAAGCTAGAATGAAGTAACGCATAAGCTCTCAATCTTACGCGTTACTTCATTCTATCTTAGTTATGTAATGAACGAAAAAAAAAGATATAGAATAAAGTTTACAGCGTGAGCGTTCAAAGCGGGTGGACCTCTTATCTATGAGCGTCATACGCTCCTGAACGTCGAGCGACATTTGAACTGCGCGAAAGGTGAGGGGAATGACGGAAAGCGGAACCAAGTTGAAAATCAGTCGAGAAGTGCAAATCTTGTCGAGCTCTGGTTTTGAATATAACATCTGAATACTGGCCCTAACCAATAATGATTTTTTTATTATTGTTAATTTGTTAAAAAAAGTTAAAAAAATGTATTTATTTATTTTTTGTGCAATGCAGTTAATAATATTAATTTAATTCTATGTTACAATTATTTAATAACTATGACATATATATAGATTCATCATGCAGAAACAGAATTTATCGACTATAGAAACATTCCATTTTTATTGCTTACACATGCAGCGTAACTTGTGTAACTTGCGTCAACCAATCAAATTGTATCAAATTATATCAGTTATTACGCTTTATTCTATTGAGATGATTTGATTGGCTAACGTAAGTTACACTTACGCTGTATGTGAAAGTAGCCTCAATTAACGTTCGCAACGCTTGCGAGCATCATTCCATCCTTATCATTTTAAAATATTAAACAAGAATAAAATGATGCTCGTGAGTATTACAAATGTTAAATAGAACGCACCCTATGACAATAGTTTTTTAAAATCATTAAGGCCCGATTTCACTAACTCCGATTAAGCTATCGGTCGATTAAATTTCAGTTGTCAACTACTTGAAAACATCCTTTTTTAGCGAAGCACCAAGTATTCATGTGTGTATAACTTTTTTGCGATTAAAGAAATTTGCAACTAATAAGAACCCGTGCTGTTATTATCACATATCGTTTTTTACAGCTGCCAGATAATTAGGTTATATTTTCAGTCTTGTAATTGGCCATACTGAAATTTAATCGATCGATTAAGGCCTGTTCTACAAATAGAATCGTAAGTAGTAAGCTGTAAGAAATTAATCAATTATAGCCGATTATTCTTCTCACACTTAATTGTGACTGGTCAATTTCTTACGACTTACTTGTGACCTATTGTAGAACAGGCATAACTTATTAATGCCCATTTCTACCAATGTAGATTAAGGCGGGAAGATTTTACTCTATATGTTATAATATAAAAACTTCCTCTTATATAGTATACGTTAAACGTAGAGTAAAATCTTCCTCGGGGAGGAAATTTTGGAACGTACCCTAATCTCGGTTTAATTTACTCTTTGGCCGGAATCAGGCTATGCATTGAAGACTGAAATTAAAGATTAAAGATTGGAATTTCATCAATGAGGACAAAGAAGTTTTGGCTTCTTTTATTCTGATTGGTCAAACTTCAATCTTTCAATTTTCAATCTCATTTTTCAATGCATAGTCTAATTCCGGCCTAAGTTGAATCGAAATTAAAGTTAATCTACATTGATGGAAACGGGCATAAGCTCGTTCGGGCGGCATACGATGCTTGTTTTTCTGTTAGATTGCTGGATTAGAATTTTACCATCGTATTCGGTGCGGTGCTGTTAGTACCAGCATCGCAGTCAATACGGTAGCAAGATTCTAATCCAGCTAGCAATTTAGCAGTATGCTGCATCGTGTGCCGTAGGCTTTAATCGGAGTTGATGAGATCGGGCTTTAACTCTTCTCGAATCAGTAAGGGATCGATTGTGTATCTTCAAATGAAGTGAAAATTACAAATTTACTAGAGTATTTATAATTTAGTTGGTCAATACCTAGTAACCTTTGCTTCCTCTTGTAATTTTCACCTTCTTTCAAAATCCGTAATCGACCCCCTGAATCAATTAATCAATAACAATATATACATATGTATCGATAACGTATATATATATTTTTTTTAATATACTTACGGGCATAAAGAAAATTAATGTATATAAAGAATTTTTTTTTAAATATACATTTTGCATTCAAATTTATTAAAAACTTGGATTAAATTGGTTACTTTGGACTACTTTAGTTTCAAAATCAGCTACTTTGGGCTACTTGAGCGCCACCATTCGGCTATTCCTAACAAAAAATATCTAGCAATACCGAACGAACGAGCGAATGTTCTTCTGATCCATACCAATCCTTACCATTCGACTAAACCGACGTCGATCGGTCGTCTTTACGTTCTCACGTTAATTGGTAGCTGTTCGTAGCCTGACCGCTGGAAAATGGCACTCTTATCTTTACGTTTAGCCTCATCCTTGGTCAGGCATTTACCGAATACCACCCAGGTAAATAGAAGGAATTTCTCGTTAAACACATTCACGACCATTGAATGTTGCACTCCTGACAAAACGTGTCGACATTTTTCACTTTGTCAAAGCTATCCTATGCTCCGATTTATCATATTTGCTTCTGCTCACGTAGACTATAGATAAAAAATAAAGCATTCTGATTCATGAACCGAATAATTGTATGATGCTAGTGATAATGATATACAGTGTATTATGTAAAGTGTGTTGGAACAGCAAGTTATGTAATAAGAGTTTCGGAACATTTTATTATTATTATACGTATATATATATATGTAATATATACTTATTTGTACTTTAGATTAATTGGTCTGCAACTGCTATTGCTTCCCGTAAATATCATGTCTCATGTAGTCGCCGTTCAGCAGAAATTTCTGCTATCTTGGAAGAACGTATCCTTGGATCAGCACCAAAGGTAACCCACACACAACTTAGAAATAAATTGAATATTATATATTTAAATCATTCAGTATCACATTTTTAAACATTTCATTTTTATTAATTTTAGATATACATGTATACTTTTATAGTTTAAAGATATTAGTTTTGAAAATATCTGAAGGAGGATGTACATTTTAGGCTAATCTTGAAGAGACTGGTAGGGTGCTCAGTATTGGAGATGGTATCGCACGTGTGTATGGGTTGAAAAACATTCAAGCTGATGAGATGGTAGAATTCAGCTCAGGCTTAAAGGGTATGGCATTGAATTTGGAACCTGACAACGTGGGTGTTGTCGTATTTGGTAATGACAGACATATTAAGGAGGGCGATATCGTCAAACGTACTGGTGCTATTGTTGACGTACCTGTTGGCGAACAATTATTGGGTCGTGTCGTTGATGCCTTGGGTAATCCTATCGATGGCAAGGGACCTCTAAACAGCAAATTAAGATTCCGTATTGGAACAAAAGCCCCAGGCATTATTCCTAGGTAATTTATAAATTATGTTTTTATAATTGTTTACAACAATTATAACTAATTATAATTTTTTAGTAATTATTTAATCTTTCCCCAAGAAAATCAATTGATATTCTTTTTTTCTAATGAGAGATAAAATTAGAGACTATTATTTAGTATGTACATAACATTATATGTACTTTTTTTTTATAACAGAGTGTCAGTCAGAGAACCTATGCAAACTGGAATTAAAGCTGTAGATTCTTTAGTGCCTATTGGTCGTGGTCAACGTGAATTGATCATTGGAGACCGGCAAACTGGAAAAACTGCTCTTGCTATTGATACCATTATCAATCAAAAACGTTTCAATGACGGTGGAGAAGAGAAAAAAAAATTATACTGCATTTATGTCGCTATTGGCCAAAAGAGATCTACTGTTGCGCAAATTGTAAAACGTTTAACAGACAGCGGTGCTATCAATTATACTGTTATTGTATCTGCCACTGCCTCTGATGCAGCTCCTCTTCAGTACTTGGCTCCATATTCTGGATGTGCTATGGGAGAATTCTTTAGGTGGATATATTATTAATCAAAAAGTTCTATTCTCTAAATAATACATCCAAATATTTAGCACTCTATTTAAGGCTCCTGAGTAGTCAGCATATGATTCAAAATCAGTTAACGGTCTGGCGAAATGTGACGAAATCGGTAATCACACACACAAACACAAGCCCAAGTACATGTGCTCTCGGCACACCAAAAGCGAGCATATGTACATGAGCTCGTGCTTGTATATTACAGCGCCTTGTCACAATAAATGACTGAACTTATAGGCGTGGAAAAGTGACGTTTTGACGACGAAATTTGTGCTGCATGCCATTTCATTATTATTTGCTTAATTGTGAAAATGTGATGTGTCTCGCACTTATGAAAGTCCTAAAAATGGGTAGAAAAATAGTTATCCTGGAATTTGATACGTAAAAGCGTATATTTCATTCATTTCAACTTCAAGCAGTTCAAACTGTGTTTTTTTCTGAAATTAGGCTCACTTTACTTTTAGGCCTGCTTTTTACGACCATTTACTGACTATTAAGGGAGAAAAGAACAGTTTCTGCCCATTTTTATAGGTATTTTAAAGCAATCGTCATTTAGATTTATTCAAATTGTCTTTATTTACAAATGGCTTGCAGCATAAATTTACGTGTCATTCAAAAATTCCTCACTTCTGATGAT
>NW_017305181.1:99061-109441 GCF_001594115.1 Trachymyrmex septentrionalis
TATATATAAATAATTTATTACTGCAAACTAATAGAGTTTGTTTTACAGAGATAATGGAAAACATGCCTTAATCATTTATGACGATTTGTCTAAGCAAGCCGTTGCCTATCGGCAAATGTCTTTGCTGCTTAGAAGACCACCAGGTCGTGAGGCCTATCCTGGTGATGTATTCTATCTTCATTCTCGTTTGCTTGAAAGAGCTGCCAAAATGAATGAAAATTTAGGTGGTGGATCGTTGACTGCTTTACCTGTTATCGAAACACAAGCCGGTGATGTGTCTGCTTATATCCCTACCAATGTCATTTCTATTACCGATGGTCAAATCTTTTTGGAAACTGAATTGTTTTACAAAGGTATCCGACCTGCTATCAACGTCGGTTTATCTGTATCACGTGTTGGATCTGCTGCTCAAACTAAGGCCATGAAACAGGTATTATCAATTCTTTGATTTATATGATTAACACCAAAAGAATTATATAATATTAATGTAGAATATAAATATCTATAATAATATTCTTGAGGCTTCCATGGATGCTTTCTATATAAAGATAGTGCGATTCGCGGGTTTTCTTCATGTCCAGATCCATTCTTAGAATGCCAACATTTCGTGAATCTTGCAGTCAGCTACTTCATAAGGGCGAGGCGCAGCCTGATACTGAGCTTCTGATACAAGCTTAGTATCAGGCTACTCTTCACTTGATGAAGTGGACTGCAAGGTTCGCGAAACGCATAATCTTTAATATCTTTAATACTTGATTGCATAGGTTGCCGGTTCTATGAAATTAGAATTGGCTCAATATCGTGAAGTAGCAGCTTTTGCTCAGTTCGGTTCGGATTTGGACGCTGCAACTCAGCAATTGTTGAACCGCGGTGTGCGGTTAACGGAACTTCTCAAACAGGGACAATATGGTAAAATAGTCACATTTTTAATTTGGCAATGATCATGATATGAATCAATTTACATTTGACACGATTCTATTTTCAGTACCTATGGCTATTGAGGAACAAGTAGCAGTCATATATTGTGGTGTACGTGGTTATCTTGACAAAATGGACCCAACAAAGATCACTAGCTTTGAAAAAGAATTTCTTGCACACATCAGGTATATATAACATATAATTTATGTAATATGTTTATGTAATATTTTTCTTAATACATACAAACTTTATATATTATTCTTTTTCAGATCTACTCAACAAGATCTTCTTGCTACCATCGCGAAAGAAAATGTAATTAGTGAAGCATCAGATGCGAAACTGAAAAAAGTAGTCACAGATTTCCTCTCATCCTTCTCAGGATAGAGCGTGGTCATCAAATGTCATTTTAATGCGAGTCAACATAGATAATTCAAGAACATAAAGTGTTAATGTTCTTAAAAATTTTTTTGCTGCTGATGAGCGTTAATGTACCAATATTACACATCGCTCTATAAATGTTAATAATTATATACAATATCTGTATATTAAAAATATTGCAGCAATTCCACATAAGACTTGTAAATTCAATAGCTATCTACAGTATATTGATACGAAAAAAAATGGATCTTTAATAAAAATGAAAACCTATAATGTTTTAGATATACATTCTTTCTTGTATAAATACATCAATATACACTATTCAAAAATTAGAGAAACACTAAATTTTTTATTTAAAAAATAGACAAAATTTAGGTAGTTGTGTAACTTCGTCAAAAATGAACGAAATTTGAATGAAAAAAAAGAGTTTTAAAGCTTGAAATCTATTTTTGAAAAGTTATTTACATTTTTTTTTATTTTCTGTGAGTTTAGTAATTTGTACACATAGAAAACTACGAGCTCAACTAAATAAAAAATCTTTAGCTCACTTTGTGGGCTTGTCACGTACGTACAAAAAATCTGCGAAAATCGACTTTCTTGTGTAAAAATTTGAAGTTTTCCCTACAAAATCGTTTTTTTTTTAACTTTTCTACGATTTTTCGTTACTGAATTATCGCGGATCGAATAAAAAATGAGTACTTTGATTTGATTGCTCATAACTCTATTTGGCCACTGGAAATTGATTTTTCAACGTTAATTAAACTTTACTGTCCATTTTCTTTACATTGAAATTAAGCAATTTTCCAGTTTTTTTGTACGTTTCGCATCATAAAACCATAGTGGCCAACACGAAAGAGATCTCATAGCTATTCGGTAAACTTTTTGTAAATGCAGAATACTTAAAAGCACAAAAAATCGTGAAGAATAAATTTTTGTTGTAGATTCACATATTTTTTTCCAGAGTAAAAATAAAAAAAAAAGTTGTTAATTTTTACGATACCTTTAATCATTTTTTATCATGTTTACGTGTTTTTTTTAAAATTTGGCAATTACATCATTAAATAGAGCAAAGTTCTAGCTTCAAGAATCTTTTTTTAAAGTTGCGATACAATGATTTTTAACGGAGAGTTATGAGCAATCAAAATCAAAGTACTCATTTTTTACTCGATCCGCAATAATTCAGTAACGAAAAATCGTAGTTTAAAAAAAAACGATTTTGTAGGGAAAACTAAATTTTTACACAAGAAAGTTGATTTTCGCAGATTTTTTGTACGTACGTGACAAGTCCACAAAGTGAGCTAAAGATTTTTTATTTAGTTGAGCTCGTGGTTTTCTATATGTACAAATTACTAAACTCACAGAAAAAAAAATGAATAATTTTCCAAAAATAGATTTCAAGCTTTAAAACTCTTTTTTTGTTAATTCAAATTTCGTTCATTTTTTACGAAGTTACAGCTGCCTAAATTTTGTCTATTTTTTAATAAAAAAATTAAGTGTTTTTCTAATTTTTATGAATAGTGTATAATAACAAGTAATATAAACTTTAGACGATTTACAAATAAGGTAAGTATTAATATAAACAGTTTTTAAAATATTTTGTTAATTTGATTTTAATTTTCTTAAAATAGATTTTTTTCATATTTTACAATTAAATTAATTAAAATTAAAGTATTAATTCTTATTCCTTACACATGTTTAATTCATAGATAATTATATATATTTATTTATATATTTAAACAAATTCTAATTCACATGTATACACACACGCATACGTACACACATTTACCATTCTTTTTTTAATTCCCATAATTCTTACAAAATCCAAAATTTATATTATATATTTTATATAAATCTCTTTCAATCTCTCAATCATAAGTACCTTTTCTTATTTACTGATTATAAGATTAGTTAAAGTTGTTTGTATATTGCACAATTATAAAAATTTATGACTAATTTTTTCCCGAACATCTACTCTTCTATAAAATTCTATATTACAGTTTCTATATAAATTTTTTACATAAATCCATAATCAATTTAACTGAGAAATCTTATTGACATTTTCTGCTCAACATCTGTACGCTCTAATGCCTTACAAAATTCTTCAAATGATATCATACCATCACCGTTTTCATCAGCCTCGACTATGGTCCGTTCCGCAATGCTGGTTAGCTGTTCTTCACTGAAATAAATATGTTTATTGCCAAATTGAATTGCCAAATTTATATCAAATGAAAATCCTGAGAAATCGGGCAGATCAGATTATAACGCATATGTTGGATAAGCAGATGTTGGAGCGTCAGAAAATAATGTTAATCAATGCAGATATGTAGATCAATGCTTGATAGCGTGTATTTCCATAAAGACGAACGTTTCGACTCTTTTTAGAGTCATCATCAGCGATAATATAGTTCTTAGAGCATATAAAAGATCACTCATGCATCAATAACAGCCACTATAGAATTGAAAGATCCAAAGTGAGGTGAATTTCATTGCAATTTTACAAAATTCATTTCTGGAACGAATGTGAAAAGGTACAGTTAATAGTGAATTTATAAATACTAATGACAATGTGTGACTTATCATTTGATGCTGAGAGATTAGGTACAATAATAAATAATAATAAAAAAAGTCCAAAAATTTATGCAATACCATCATAAAGCAAACATATTTATAACTTATAAAAAGTCAGAGTATAAAAATATTAGTTAGTCAAGGCACAGCAGAGTTAAGACTGAACGATATTATTTGAAAATGTGTCGCAGATACATACATATATTGTCATTGTTTACAAAAATAAAGTAAAGCATTAAAATACTAAATTATTTATGTTTAAAATCAAGATATAAGCGTGATGTAAAAATTCTGTATCAGACTGAAGGTTAGAACTATTATTTTGCATTTGTAACATCTCAGATATCAATCTTCTTTCTAAATAACGTTCACGATCTAAAATTTTGATTTCTCCCAATCGAAATCATGAGAAAAGAAAATCTGTAATCCGTAATGACCGATCTAATGTCAGAGGAACTGTTAATATGTCGACAATGTTCCTGGATTCTCGTTTTTAATTTTCTACCCATTTGTCCTACGTATATCGCGTTGTAATCTTTGCACTCTATAATAGTATTAACGCTGATGATGTCTCTAAAAAGAGTCGAAACATTCGTCTTTACAGAAATACATGCTATCAAGATCTGCATTGATTAACATTCTTTTCTGATCACGTTCCAACATCTGCGTTATTATATTCTCATCTGATTTCTCAGGATTTTTATTATTTGGACACTCAGGGAAATTACAAGATTTCCGTTATTATTTTATAGTAAATGTTTTGTTCGATTATAGAAATATATGTATAGAATATCACAGAATTATTGATGTATTGACAATTATAAAAAAATTTTAATTTTTACCTAATATTTGCACCAACCATCATATGTAAAATAGCAAGTAGTTCATCTTTTGATATCAGATCATCGTTATCCAAATCATACATTTTGAATGCAACTAAAAAAAATATTTAATAATAAATCCTTAATGAGCTATCTAGATTATAAGGCACCATTATCTATTATTTTATATTCGGTAATATTTACATTTTAACTTTTGCTGCCTAGAATTCAATCGATTGGGACTGTTTTTTTTGATAGGTCTAAAATGAGCCAGGACTTGCATAAACTGTAGGAAATTCACTCTGTCATTCCCACTTTCTTCAAAAAAAGCATTTACTATCCTTTCACCAAGAGGATTTATCGCCAATTCCGGGATTCTGAGAAAATCTTCTCGACTAAGTGTTCCACAGTCTCCGCGATCCAGACTTGTAAAGCGGCTGTACAAACGTTCGATTTGATTTGGTGTGACTGTAATAGAGAGTGCCAATATTAATATCACACTAATATTTGTTTTATTAAAAATTATTTAAATAAATTTCGAAACTATCGAAATAGATTAATTCGTATGGAATGAATAGATAAACGGATACTTGCAACCAGTAGCATTTTGTATCTGCGCTATTTCATCTTCGCGTAAAAGAAGACTTGACCTGTTACCCATTTTTGGTGACAACTGAAATTCAAGCTCAAATTTATCAGGTGAAATATCAAATAGATACTTAACAGAATAATTTATACATAACAAATAGAAAAATGCAGGCGTGACAAACTGAAACGCGCATCGATCAATCATATGACTGCCAACATGATCATGACTGCCAATTAATGCTGGCTAAACATCGATAGTCTATCGATAGTTTTTATTATCAAAAGCTATTGATAGCTTTGAGAATATCGATAATTTAATAACGAGTATAGTTTTACCTGACTTTACTTCAATTAATTTTGATTAATTTTAATCGGTGATTAATTCTATCAGCAATATCTATCGACATATAGAATGGACCACTGATAGAAGTGGTGGGGGTAGAAATCAAGTAGAGTCAGGGCGCGTTCACACTTTGACGGAAAAGCAGAAAGCGGAAAAGCAGTTGCGAATCAGAACTCGTGCTAGTAATCGACAATTTCGACTTTTTGTACTACTTAGTATCAGCGCAATGTTATGTGCCGTGTGAAGACGCTGAGCTAGAGTGAGGTAGCACTAGCTGCGTTCAGTGGACTCAACAGTTGCGTGATCAACAGCGCTCGCTGCTATTGATGTATTCTTCAAGATCTAAAATGCTGATTGGATGATCTAAAAGAATATACCAATAACAAGCGACCTGTCCTGCCAACTTCAAATTAAGATTATAATTGTTATATTCAGTTAGAGACGATGAAAATGAGTCTGTAGGCCGAGCGAAAACTTACGGAGCCTCTTCTCGATAATAATTGAAGCTTAGATAATTTATAGCGTTTTCTCTTGGAAAACGTTTACACTAGGCGCAGCCTTGCACTGCATCAATTGCGTGTACACCCAGCTACACCATACTAGAGTGGTATACACTACATCATTAATGCATTAAAACCCTGTTCCTGCTTGACTTCCATTTTCAAAAATTTTAAATGTCACACTGGCTCTACTCTTTGAAACGGTATAGCAAAATCCCACTTCGTGTATAAAATTTACACTACACCGTAGTCACGGAAACACGGTACATCGAATGAGTTTGCTTACCACCAGCCATAAAAACACGGTACACTATCTAAGCGTTACACTAGTGGGCGATAGTGCAGCCAAGAGAAAACGCTATTAATTAATAGGTCTGTTTTTATTGCTGCATTCTGAACCGGTGCAATGAGTTGAAGTGAAACAAATGTATATTTATTTCACTTCAACTTATTGCATTTGTGTGTACCAGTTCAGAAAGTGCAGCAATAAAAAACAGATCTAATGTTGACTCGATGTTAACGTAATAGTCATGAAATATAAAAGTTAAAAGAATGTAGTGTGATTGACAAAGAAGCAACATACTTTTAATTTGTCGAAGTGTAAGATGACAATGCTCGAGAAAATGATTAATGGGAAGGGGTATCGCTTTCGACATAATTTATTAATGTAAATTAAAATAACTGTAAGGCAAAATAATTATTATATTAAATAAATCCAATTAAAATAAAAAAATATAAAATGACAGTATAAAAATATATATCAATTGCATGTATTTATTGATCAGTGAGTAATTAACATGGAGCTATACTGTAAGAATCAACCTAACCTATATTTTTCCGTTATGTTTACTTTTTAAGTTCGTTCCACTTTCTCTTCGAAGTTGCATACGCATTTCTTTTCCATGCTTATTGACCGTGGGTCTAACACGCCATCGGTTCGAAGCCTGATTGGCCACTCGATCATGCGCGCGCCGAGTACTGTGATACAGTATATACAGTAGCGCAACTCTTCTGATTTTATGTTGACCAAAATGGAGTGCGCATGCGTGAAATAAATAAGTTGCCCCGTCTCTTTTTCTCCTTTTTTTATTGCTCTCCCTCTTTCTTTCTCTATTTAAATAAGCATTTCAATGTTTCACTTAAACATTTGTCTTTCAAGCATACATGGTTCAGAGTAGAAATTTAGAGAGAAGTATTACGTGCATTGTCTATTTGGTGAAATGTTGTGTGAGAAATCTCGAGAGATTGGTCTAATTTTTATGAAAAAGTGATAAAGTGAAAAAATGAACAAAAGTAACATAAAAAGAGCAAGAAAAGTTTCTTTTTATTTATTGTATTTTAAACTTATTTTATTTATTGTATTTTAACTTATTTTTTGAACATTATATGTATATATATTTCTTTTATATCAGTTTTCTCATAATATTTTCATAGATATATAATTACACAATATTTCTTTATACAAATATACATTTTAAGTTAATTCAATTTTTTTTTAAATTTTTCTTTATATTTTTTTCTTTATTTTTCAATATATTTACAATTTATTTTTATTAATTTTAAATAACAATAAATAAAGGGCAAAGTAAGAGTCAACACATTTCTTTAAAAAAGTCATACAATCAAAAGAATAAATTACAAATAAAGAAAAGTAAAATAAAAAAAATAAAAAATAAAAAATAAATAAAAACTCAGTTTAAATATAAATAAATTACAAGTTTCGGCTACCGGATTGAGTCCACAGACATTAACATATCGAAAAAATCGTAGTGCAAAATCAATTATCGCAAATGTTCGCATATTCATTACATTCACAGTTCGGGTGAGTCTTGATGTAGAACTCGAATATTTCCGTACGATTGAACAACCAAATGTACTTCAAATATCTTGGAAAAGCTCTAGTTGATAAAAAAGATAAAAAGAATTCTTACAAAAAGTACACGCAAATAAATTAACGTACCGGAAATCTAATAAGAAATAAAAACTCACCAAAATTCATATGTAAATTATTCAAACAAGTGTGTCTATATAAGAATATAAAAAAAGTTTTAGAATATATAAAGAAAGGTGGAACGCAGATGTGTAAGACGGACATTATATGTCGATTATTATGTACGCTCGCTACTGCAGATCACCACGGACTGAGAGAAGAGACGAACTATCAGTATCGAAAAGTCAAACTTTATTTACAAAAGGTATATATGCCTTATGAAAACCTTCGGTTTGTAAATTCTGATAAGATTTCTTGATTAGCAGAGCGTGGTTGGATGGGTTGAGCCAGTAATTAATTATAGAACTTATAATTAAACGTAGTTTATTGTAAAGTGAATTATATATTTCGCGAGCGTGCTGTCCTCTCCTATCGGAGTTTAAGCTGAGACTGAAGAGAGGGATCACTCAAACGGATGTCGGTTACAATGAGTGTCGAAGTTTTCCGAGCCGCGCTCGTGTCGTGTACAGTACAGTCACGCATAAAGTATTGGTCTGTACACTCGAGAACAGAAACGCGCTGAACTTAAATACTTGTATTCTCAACAAATTCAAACTATTTTTCTGCTTGTTAATATTGAGCTTCTCGGAAATTAAGCGTTTCTTATAGCAAGGGCTCTTCATCTAAAATTTTAACATTATCCCATTGGAAATTATGATCATACTGTAGCCTGTGCTCCGTTATGACAGAACGGACAGAAGTGTTATGTCTAACATGATTACGATGTTCTGTAATTCTGGTTTTTAATTGTCTGCCCGTCTGTCCAACGTACGACGCAGCACAATTATTGCACGATATCTTATAGACTACATTACTCTTCGATGTATGGGGACCTATCCTTCTGGACTTTTATATATTTGCCCATTTTATTAAGAAACTATGAAAAGATACCCTGATGTCATTTTTATTGAATCGCTTAAATTTTTCCGTGTGAAGAGCAATAAATGATATAGTAAGCCAAGAAACAGATTCGTTCGCACAGACATTGTCAACCAAATCTTTATGTGCTGTGTATCTATTTTTAATTAAAGTTTTAATACGTTGATTAATTGTGTCAAAAATAAAAGTCAATGGATAATCATTATCTAATAAAATGTTAATAATAAAAGTCAAATTTTTTGTATGAAACATAAAGTCAGAAAGAAGAAAAGCTCTGTTAACTAGCGAGAAAATTGTCCCTTTCTTTTATGAAATAGGGTGATTTGAGTTGAAATTTAGAAACCTTCCTGAAAAGGTTAGTTTACGATACCAATCAAAAATAAAATGATTCTTGTTGATAGATATAGTGATATCCAGAAAATTTATCTTATCTCCCCCTATATCTTTATTGAATTGAAGACGCGAATGAAATGAATTGAATTGTTGTAGTAAAATATCAATTTTGCAGGGAGAAACCGTGGTACAGATATCATCTGCATATCTATAATAAAACAAAATACCCAGATTCAATGACATCAAGGACACCGTCTCTAATCTCCTCATTACCAGGTCCGCCATTACAGGTGATAAAGGAGAGCCCATGGGAGTGCCGAAGCTTTGCTTATAAATTTTATTATCAAATGAAAAAAAGGTAGAATCTAAAACAAATCGTATCGCTTCCAAAAACTCATTCTTAGGCAGAGAGCAATCCTTGGAAATAAAACTCTATTGCTCATTTACACAATCAACCTCTATCTCTATTGGAACATTCGTAAAAAGTGATGTAACGTCTAATTAAATTAATTTATGATCACTTGTGATGTATAATCTTTTTAATTTTTCAACTAATTGAAAGCTGTTTTGATGTAACTGATTTAGGAATAGTCTTAAATAATATATTATGCAAGTATGTAGCCAATGAATATAGCGGACTGCCTATCGATGAGACAATAATTCTGAGAGGACAACCAGGTTTGTGAATCTTCCGCAATCCATAGACTCTCGGAAGTAATCCGTCACTGTAATATAACGCTTTGTACTTAAAGTCATTGATATAACCTTTCGTTTTCCATTTAGTGAGCATAAGTCCTTAAAGCTGTCGTAAGTTTCTTGGTAGGATCTTTCTTAATAGGAACATACGTGTCTGAGTCCTAATAATGTGTTCATTTTATTCATGTATGTGTCTTTATTCATAGTAACCATGACCTTTGTCAGCGTGCGTGAATATAATGTTAGAATGCGCCGATACAAATGTACGTGTGTCAAATTCCATTAAAAAAAATTGTTTATCCATAGATGTTATTTGATGATTTTATTCAAAATTGGAATAGAATGATTCGTAACTTCAATTCT
>NW_017305181.1:109541-110428 GCF_001594115.1 Trachymyrmex septentrionalis
TAAAAAATTGTTTATCCATAGATGTAAAAATAGGAGAAGAGATGATTTTATTCAAAATTGGAATAGAATGATTCGTAACTTCAATTCTCCTATCAATGGGCATTCTCTGTATGCTACTCTCAACATCCTTTATACATTCAAAGATTATCTTATTTTTGTTATTAAAAGGAAGCGCGAAATTCTCTCCCAATTGTAAAAAACATTGAATGTTACAAGGAATGTCAAAGGAAGATAAGTTCCATCCATCTCTAACTGTGGTTAAGGAAGATGACTTCTGTGAAGGAAAAGCATTGGAATGAATGGAAATAAAGGAACTAGGAATCAAACTATTCTGTGAACTAAAAGGATTAGTAATTTTCAAGGTAGATTCTTCACGAAAATTGAACGTTGAAGGAATTGAAGTGTTAACGAATGTTGGAATAACCGGTTTACAAAAAGAGTCGTATCTATATTGTATCGGCATAATCCCAATCATAGCTTGTTTTTCTTTTTTGTTGCATGGCCAAAGAAATTTTGGCTCTAATCTCTTTTTTTCTTTTCCAAAAAAGAGATAACAAGATTTTTCCTGTGTGTTAAAGAAATCATTGCATATTCTCATCGGGAGAGGGGTAAGAAAGGTCTTTTATAGTACAGAACATCGTAATCATATTAGACATAACACTTCCGTTCATAACGGAGCACAGGCTACAGTATGATCATAATTTCCAATGGGATAATGTTAAAATTTTAGATGAAGAGCCCTTGCTATAAGAAACGCTTAATTTCCGAGAGGCTCAATATTAAAAAGCAGAAAAATAGTTTGAATTTACAAACTGACACCGAAAGTTTTTATAAGGCATATACATATACTTTTTGTAAATAAAGTTTAACTTTTCGATACTGATAGT
>NW_017305181.1:110528-114217 GCF_001594115.1 Trachymyrmex septentrionalis
ATTTTTATAAGGCATATATAATACATATACTTTTTGTAAATAAAGTTTAACTTTTCGATACTGATAGTCCGTCTCTTCTCAGTCCGTGGTGATCCGCAGCAGCGAGCGTACATAATAATCGACACATAATGTCCGTCTTACACATCTGCATTCCACTTTTCTTTATATATTATTTCTTTTTATATTCTAAAACTTTTTTTATTTTTATAATCCTATTCCACACTTGTTTGAATAATTTACACATGAATTTTGGTGAGTTTTTATTTCTTATTAGATTTCCGATATATTAATTTATTTGCGTGTATTTTTTTGTAAGAATTCTTTTTATCTTTTTTATCAACTAGAGTTTTTCCAAGATATTTGAAATACATTTGGTTGTTCAATCGTACGGAAATAATGTCGAGTTCTACATCAAGACTCACCCGAACTGTGAATGTAATGAATATGCGAACATTTGCGATAATTGATTTTATACTACTATTTTTTCGATATGTTAATATCTGAAGAGGGCAATTCGGTAGCCGAAACTTGTAATTTATTTGTATTTAAACTGAGTTTTTATTTATTTTCTATTTTTTATTTTTTATTATATATTTTTTTTAATTTTACTTTTCTTTATTTGTAATTTATTCTTTTGATTGTATGACTTTTAAAGAAATATGTTGACCCTTACTTTGCCCTTTATTTATTGTTATTTATTTTGTATAGGAAGAGTCCTTCAATTTGTTAAATTTATTAATTTTCATAAAGTTTAAATTATTTCATTGCAATATTAGCTTCATTTGCGCATTCTCTAATAGGCTCCAATATGTTCTCTTTTACACAAGAGTTTAGGAGGAATTTTGACAGAGTAAAAAAAGGATGAAAAGAGAAAGAAGTTTAGATGGTAACCGTGGCAACGCTAAGTAACTTACCAATTTATTTCACCCATGCGCACTGGAATGCGACCGTTTTAGCCAACACTAATATCAAAGGTGCCGACAGAGAGTTGCGCTACTATATATACTGTGCCGGGAGCACATAGAAAAACGTAAAACCGTAAGACGTAATCAGTAAGGACATCGTAAGATTGGATTCACTACTGGCCTTACGATCTCTACCGTGATTGAGCAATTCACTTACTGATTATGTCTTATGGCCTTACGTTTTTGTATGTACCATGGGCTTGACTATGAGAACGGCTTCCTCACTACCATTCTTGTTGGTACCGATCACGTCTTAGTCTCTGTAGTTCCGTTCATTAAAGTGAGTAATTTGTACCTGTCTCTATTATTACACCTTACTGCTGTATATCCTCGGAAACTCGATCGCATCCTTTGATCCTACCTATCTATTTACTACAATTCCCATTGCCTCCCTTTTTCTCCTGACATCGAGACAGAATTTCAAAAACCATCTTACAGAATATTTCAGAAGTGGTATAATTACAAAATAGTGAGTAGGATTGTTAAAGGATTAAAGGACTTGTAGGATACACAGTATATATATTCAGCATAAGAACATGAACTCTTGCATTGTAGTTGCGTTTCTTATAATGAGCTCTCATAATTGTGTTTTTTGAGAAAAAATACAAGATTTATTATATTATTATAAAACTGTTACAACTGCATTAGGCACAATATAAATAAAAAAAAACCGGCGTTAGTTGGCGCGCACGAATCGAGAAGACTCAGAATCGGTTCACACGCTTGATACGTGGTTGCGAAAAGACTGAATCGGTTCGGCATTCCCTACCATCTTGGATTTGTTTTCCGAAAATATCCGATTTTGGTTTCCTTGGCGATCGTGAGATTTACTAGAACCGTTATTCTTTTAACGACGACCGAATAAAAGGATGTGGAATTTTTATGAGAAAAGATTAGCGACAAGAAGCCGCGTAAGTGCGAGAATATAGATACCGAAATGTCCTTTGATACCCCGCGTGATCATAAACATAATTAAAATACGTGTTTGTTCGTATTTGTATGTCGCATGAGCGTCATCTTGTGCGTCAGGCCCGACTTTTTTACGGATACGCATAAAGCCGGTTCTACATTAGTTGCAAGCTGATCGCAAGTTTATTGCGACAACTAATATGAAGCTGATTTCAAAATATAAGCTTCAGATTGGCTGTCGCAACAAACTTGTGATCAGCTTGCAACTAATGTAAAATCGGCTTAACAGGACTTTTTTCCCTTTCAGCAGCATATAGACTTGTTAGAGACAAATTCATGTTCATATTAACACATGTTAATAAGAATCACGTCCGCCATTATGATGAGTTACACGGCAGTGTTCGCTTTGCGATTGCGTTCGCGCCTTCCGCGTCGCGTTCGGAAGCCTTCCAAGATCCTCTGTTTTTCAAGTGAGCAGCATTTCGTTTCGTTATTTGTCGCATTCGGACATTCGATGTCGCGTCAGAGGCCTCTATTGGTGCAGCAGCATTATATATTGCACAGTGCTTGCTCGAATTCGCTGTTTTCGCGCCGCATAACAGTTATTCGCCAGTTATAAAGCGACATCATTACGTTGGCAAGGCATGTGTTCTCGCTGAGCTCAGCAGTAGTTTCCCGCAGTCATGGTACGTGGTTGTCGCCATTCGTATAGCACTATTACGTTTGCAACAGTTCGCGTTCGCCCTGCTACAAATTCCCATGGGTTTTTTCATGGATTTCTATAGAGGACTATAAGATTTTGTAGGAGTTCATGTAGTTAGCTATAGGATACGTAGCATGTATAGATATACGTAGGATTCATAGGAACGCAAATACATTCATAGGAATGCAAATAGGATAATAGAGGTATCCATAGGAATATGAACAGATGTTCCATGAGAACTAAAAGGAACTCTATAGGATACCTGACATATAGCAATATATGTCAAGTATATATATACGTACGTAAGCAAAGAAGAAGTGCCCCATGAGGATTGAAAATATCTACAAACTACCATAGGATGACGTATGCACATCTCCTCTGTCCTAACTCCACCTATGTAAATCTACTATATACGTCAAAGTGTAGTATCCTATAGGTCTTTAGTTTCTATGAAGCATCTCTTCCGCATTCCTATGAATACCTATATCAACTTGAGAGAATAATTCGTAACTCTCAAAAACTCTAGAAGCCACAATAATAATTAATAAACAAGGTACATTCCACGTCGGGTAAAAAAAAATCCTAATTGCCATAAGGAAAATATATACTTATGACTTTTTTGAGTCACCAAATACACCTTATTTACACGTGACCTTCAATTTTTTGGAAATTTATGGAAAAATTATCTTAGATTTTCATGTGAAATTACATTAGTCGGCTGTTATAGTATTTTGTGTATACACTCTAATATACTCGTATATATTATAAGGACTATACAGAGTATCTCAAAATATTTAGAACTATTTTTATGTGCAGATAGAGCGGATAAACTGAATCAAAATATCTTCTATCAATTTACAATTTTTGTAATTATTACCCAATAAACAGAATGTCTAAAATCGTAGCATAAGACAACTTTAAGATATCTTTAAGAGTTCTTTGAAAAGCATCTTCAAAATATGTCTTTAAAAGTTGTCTTATACGTCGATTTTATCTGTTTATACGACCTGTTTATTTTTAGAAACTATTTTGAAAATTGCAAAATGATATAAGACTTTTCGTTCAGTATGTATACTTTATCTGCACACGAAAATAGTCCTAACTACGAGTCA
>NW_017305181.1:114317-119076 GCF_001594115.1 Trachymyrmex septentrionalis
ACTCAGTTTAGTATGTATACTTTATCTGCACACGAAAATAGTCCTAACTACGAGTCATCCTGTTTATCATTTAGGTCCGATTGCATCAACGTGCACGTTGTTCTTTTTCCATGCAATCCTATAGAAGCCTCTTTTCATGGACTGATGCCATAGATTCCTATGTAAAACCTTATAGAAAAATTTCCTATGTCATCTTATATATACATGCTGTGTAAATTCTATAGATATCTATTGTAAGAAATTTAAAGAAAATAGGCACAACAGAGAAGCTATCAGCTATCAGCATCAGAGCTGTGTGACTCAGTGGCAGGACGGAAGTTTACCAATTTGGAGAAGAAACCAGGCCTGAGTTTGAGACGAGGAGCGCTCTGGGTATCAATTATGAAATGTTATCCCTAGGATGGAAAGTGGAAAGTGAACATTTTTACCATTGAAATTAATGAAGAAATTTTTTTACTTTTTACTTTCTATCCTAGGGGATAAAGTTTTATGATTGATATCCTGATATTTTTTTCTGTTGTCATCAATTGTTTATACTATATAAGCTCCTACAAAATCTTAGGGGCTGTGCAGAAGAAAAGGAATAGGGAACAGAGAATAAGAATTTCAACCTATCAGAAATCATGTATTGTGGAATACACAGTTTCTGATAGGTTGAAATTCTTATTCTCTGTTTCTTGTTCCCTATTTCTTTCATTGTGCGCAGCCTCTTATAGTCTTCTATAGGAACCCATGAAAAAACCCATATGAATTTATAGCAAGATAGGAGCCTCCTCCCTTAGGAATCTGTCGAATTTATCATAGATACCCATGGTTAGGCAAAGCCCCATAGAAAAATTCCCCATAGGAATTTGCAGCATACAGTCGCGAGCCGCCATTTTGCTCGTACGCCTGTATTTGTGAAAGCTTTAGCTTCTATTGGTGTCATTTCTGTGCTTAACCAATGACATTATCATGGATCGATCACAATTTGATCGTACGTAATTAGACAAAGACTCGTTAGATGAACTTAAAGTCAAGCTCACTAGGTGCAATCTGTCGATACGCGATTCCCGCACGGAATGCATCGACTCTTCTCAATTATCTTGAAAGACAAGAATATTCAGTGTTTGGCGATGCTGAGGATTCTTTAATTCACGATCACAGCGCAGGATTATCATATTCGAGTAATTTTCATCCGTCAGTTCAGAAAGAAATGGTATCAGCTACGTTTCAGCAAGTGTTACACATATTTACACAAGAAATGCGTAGCATAGAAGGTTTATGCAGCAATTAGAGGTGTCAACAATCTCTTGCCTTTGAGTATGCAATCTCTGCCTCAGGGATCAATCTGCCAGCAGCGGCACGTTCACGACTAGCATCGCTTCCGCGGCACAATCGGTTAAATTGCTTGCCACTCAAATAGCGTCGTTTAGTGGTACTCAAGAAGATGTTGACGTATGGGCGCAAACAGTAGATTGTATAGCCCGCAACCATGGTGTTCAAGAAGGTGTTATACTTTTTATCGCTTCAAGTAAATTAACTAAGAGTGCCAGAGTTTGGTTAGATCTGGACAACGGTTTGATCAACCAGTCGTGATCTACGTTTAAAGAAGCTATCATTAAACACTTCAAAAGACGTCGCTTTTCACATAGTCATGCGGTGGAAGCTCGACGTTAGAATTACGCAAAGGAATTCTTCCAGGAAAATTTAACTGCTTAATGGAATTAACAGCCTTTCGTTAAGAGAAACAGCAGTAGCCTTGGATACTTCTTTATTGAATGATTTCCTAGAAAATGTCTAGGATCACGTCAGCTTGTGATGTCGTTTCATCAAAAACGATTCCTCCTCCTGCTAGAAAGGAAAGAAAAGGATCACCGCTATCTCCTATTAAATCGGATTCGCCAGAGAAAACCGCGAAGAACGTTTGGTGCGCTTACTGTAAATGTTTAAGGAACCGTGTGTTCAAGATGAAGCGCAGGTCCTCTCGCGAATTAGGAGCGCTCCGAGCGTAGCAAGTGCGAGCGCCAATTCTGTGTAACGTGACGGGGAGGTACAGCGAATCATGGAGCATCCCGCCAATGGTGCTCCCATGCAATTTAAATTGCGGCAGTGATCGCAAATCTAACAACGCCTTCTCGAAAGATCGTAATGATGACATATCCGATGTTAGAAAAGTCTGGATCTTTCCAGAACGTCGGCGCCTAAAACCAGGCAAAAACTATCACCCACGCCAGTCTCTCACATTAGCAATTATTACTGAAATCTCGTTTCTCGCGCCTTGCATTCTTTGACAGTTCTGTTCTTATCGGAATATCATTGCAATCGGGATATTCGCTGCAATAAGAATAAGTGTACGAAGTTAACAGTGTAGAAAAAAATAATACGCAAAGATCTCACGCGAATTCTCTTTTATTGCACCTCACCACATCTCCTGTACATCACCAGTACACGATCTTCTCTAATGAATAAAGATTCGAACATTTTCTAGTTCTTCGAGCCGGATTCGGTCGTAACCGGCTAACATCCTCGTGTGTTCACAGTGTTGGTTCAGCGCAATGTTGGTGTGCTGTGCTTCGAATACTTGTGCCTAAAACGAAAAATAGAAAGGTTAATGACGATCAATGAGAGCTCCATGGACACATCGCGCCTATGAAAACCTGGAAAAAGCAGGCGCGGCCAAGATAACAGCCTCGCTAATCAGGGCCACTCTAGAAGTATTGCAGATTTGATGGGCTAAATTCGAGGCCCGCTATGAAAGACTGATTGATGAGTTCGGTATTGAGCTCAAGACGCACAAGTACTTGATTGCCAACTTTCCGACGGTCGAGATCGCATACTTACAGCAGCGCGCCAGACTGGAGGACCTTGACGAAGAAAGCGTCGGTCGACGCTGCCCCTCTGCCCGGGCCGGAAGCGTTGTGCAGTGTGCTGCCTCGGATCCACTTGCCTCAGTTTTCCGACAAATTCGAGGATTGGCTAGCTTAGCGAGATGTATTCTCATCCATTGTGGTCAAGAAGACTACACTCTAAGGTAGAAAAGATGCATTACCTGAAGACTAGCGTACTAACGCTGGAAGCATTGCAGAGCATCTTGTACGTGATTTACCGTCAACCGCAGACAATTTTGATTGGGACAATTTTGGTGGTCCGCGCTCACCGATCACTATGAGAACAAGCGTCTTGGTTCGCCACTATCTCTTTGCCTTCCTGTCGATTCCGAAGATGAAGAGCGACTCAAAGGCATACTTGCGACGCATCTCAATAGCATGTATCCGTGGTCGGTGCCCTAGAAGGAATTCAGCGACCCATTAGTGATTGTACTGACATGTTCGTACATCTGATGGCCGAGTTGTTCGACGCGAAAACTCGGAAGGAATGGGAGACTTCTTTGCGAAAATCCGCCTTCTTCTGATCCGCCATCCTATGCGGATCTTCGAACATTTCTGAAAGAATAAATTATCACGTAAGAGGCTCTCCTCGGTTAAAGGGGATCCCTTCTCGACTGGGAAACCACCCGAGAAGATCGGCCGCGTTCACGTCCATCACGTCAAGAGGAGAAGTTCGGAATCGCGCTGCACTTATCTTATCTGTCAGAAGAAGCATTCATTGTGAACCTGCGAAAAGTACAAGCAGAAGTCAGAGAAGGAGCGCAGAGCGTTAATGAATACTCACAAACTATGCTTCAACTGCCTTGGCCGATATATAATGAGTGAGTGTCCGTCCACCAAGTGCTGTAGCAAGTGTTCTGCTCGGCACCATATCTCACCGCATGAAGCGAGTGCTACTGTCATGCCGACGTCAAGCCGACTTCGGCGGTGTCTGCCCTTATGTCAAACGCGCTTCTGAGTGTGTGTCTGTGCTGCTGGCTACCGCCCGTGTGATGGCCTCCGATCAGTTTGGCGCTCATCCCGCGCGAGCGTTAGTCGATTCGGGTTCGGAGACCTCATTAATCATTGAGCCTCTTGCGCAGCGTCTTCGCCTGCATCGTACCGACGATTAAGATCTTTGGCGTTGGAGGGCTTTCGAGAGTATCGCACGATCGTGTTGCATTGACAGTTTCTCCGCGTTTTGATGGAACCGCGCTCTGGATATCAGCCCTCGTGTTGCCACGTTTTTTCGTGTATGAGAGAGCTGCTCGATGGTGGCACCCGCCGTTGGTCGCATATCAACGGACTCGACCTCGTGGATCCGGAATTTGTCAAACGGAACTCTATCGAGTTTCTGCTCGGAGTCGATGTCTACGCTGGCATTATCCAGCCTGGATTACGGCGAGAACGGCCTGATAAACCAATCGCCCAGCAGACACAACTGGGATGGCTGATCTTGGACTCCGTCGGGTCTGAGTGCACTACATCTTTGGCGACGACACTGCAGTGCATCCCTCTCGACGAATTAACGGCTTTGATTCGGCGTTTCTGGGAACAGGAGGAATCCACACGGCCCGTCTTGCCATTCTCCGCAGAAGACTGCCAGTGTGAGGTGCACTACGAGGATGGTCCCAGAAGTACCCGATCTAACAAAGAAAACACAAAAAATTTGGGAAAAAATATCTTTATTTCTCAACATAGTCTTCTTTTAGCTCGATACACTTTTCCCAGCGATGTTCAATACCTTCGATGGCCTGTTTATAGTAAGAACCGTTGAACTCCTCAAAATAGCCATTCTATCTCTTCATTGTTGGTAAATCTTCTACCACCGAGCCATTTTTTCAAGTTGGAAAGAGAAAATAATCCGAGGGGGCTAAATCTGGCGAATAGGGTGCGTGGGGAAACAATTC
>NW_017305181.1:119296-120444 GCF_001594115.1 Trachymyrmex septentrionalis
ATGGTTATGAATCGGCGCAAAAATTCGGCTTTGTTGCTGCGAAACATCGCCAAACACTCGATTGAAACATCCTCTCGACGCTGCTTTTGTTCGATTGTGAGCAAGCGCGGCACCCACCTTGCGCACAGCTTTCTCATTTCCAAATTTTCAGCCAATATGCGATGTACAGCACTTTTTGAAATGTTTACCATGTCTGCTAGCTCACGCACTTTCAATCGACGGTCACCCAATACCATTTTGTGGATTTTCTTCACCATTTCTGGAATGGCCACCTCACTTGGTCGACCACTGCGATGTTCGTCTTCGCAGCTCATACGGCCTCGTTTAAACTCTGCCACCCAATATTTTACTGTTGTAAACGAAGGAGCAGACTCCTCCAGAGTAGAATCTAGCTCGGCTTTGATATTGGTTGGGCTAAGACCTTTCAAATGAAAGTATTGTATCACATAACGATAACCAATTTTTTCCATCTTTGCAAATTCACCGAGATCATCCACTATTGATGGCTGCCAAACAAATACTGAACAACGTAGCGTCTTCAAACTTCATAGTTAAGCTTTAGAAAGTTGGTGCTTTCTCCTCTCAGTGATTTTTTTTATACAACAACCGCCATCTGTACGTCAGGTCGGGTACTTCTGGGACCACCCTCGTATATTCGAACGCACTTCTGTGATCCGAATGGCTGTTACGTAGTGCGTCTTCCAATACGTGACGAGATGCCGGACCTGTTATCAACTCGACGTTAGGCCTCCTGGATGATAGACGCCATGGAGCGATGCTTCCAGCAAGATAGGAACTTTAGAGAACACTACGAAGCTTTCTCGCGTTCGAACACATGTCCCCGGCTGGGTCTCCTCCGACGGACGATGGAATCGACGCCTATACTATTTGCCGTACTACGGTGTCTTAAAGGAACGCGGCGAAGATTCGCGTGATATTCTATTACCCAATGCGTACCTCTATAGCAACATCCTTGAACGACAATCTTCTGATAGAGCCAAACCTGTTGCCAGCCCTCGAAGATGTCGTGACACGCTGGCGACGTCATCGTTTCGTCATAGCCGCCGACATTGAAAAAATGTACCGGTTAATCCTGATACACCGAGACCTCCAAAGGATCCTGTGAAAGACAAACGTCACTGTAAGAG
>NW_017305181.1:120544-122817 GCF_001594115.1 Trachymyrmex septentrionalis
AAAT
The DNA here is from genome assembly GCF_001594115.1 of Trachymyrmex septentrionalis. Classification (NCBI taxonomy): domain Eukaryota; kingdom Metazoa; phylum Arthropoda; class Insecta; order Hymenoptera; family Formicidae; genus Trachymyrmex; species Trachymyrmex septentrionalis. The sequence goes on from NW_017305181.1 coordinate 120,549, forward strand.
CCTGATACACCCGGACGACCGAGACCTCCAAAGGATCCTGTGAAAGACAAACGTCACTGTAAGAGAGTTCCAGCTAAATACAGTTACGGATGGACTGGCTAGCGCATCCTACCTGGCCATTCGAAGAATAGCCCGCCTAGCTCGCCGATGACGAAGGCACTCACGCTCCACTTGGCGCCGAAGCCCTGCGACACGACACCTACCACATATGATATGAACGACATCCTGGCGAACGATGTCTGGCGCTTCCACGGCTGACGCGGCGCGGCTTTTGCAAAATCAACTGACGTATCTATATATGGCGAGCGGGTTTCTTCTCCGGAAGTGGACCAGCAATGACTCCGCGCTACTAATGGACATTCCAAGTGAGCATTGCCTTCGACGCAGTGATGACGCTCTGCTGCCTTCTGAGAGCCACTCGATCCTGGGACTTCGCTGCGATTCTATGAATGACCTCTTCATGTTCTCGATAAGCAAACCGCTTACTCTTCGGCTTATCAAACGCACGATCCTGTCCGGCACGGCTCGCCTCTTCGACCCCTTTGGCTGGCTGGCGCCAATCGTCATAAGAGCCAAGCTCCTCATCCAAACCACCTGGCTGCAACAGCTTGACTGGGACGCCCCAATTGATCTTGAAGCTTGACAACAACTGTAGAAGGAACTTCCAACCTTAGAGAAGATTCGCCACATTGGTTCCACTTCGACAAGCCCGATTGCTGCCTGGAAATCCACGGCATCTGAACGCTTTTCCAACGCATCTGAACAAGCCTATGCCGCTGTAATCTACCTACGTGCTGTGATGGCGGGTAAGCTCTACATCTCACTGGGCGAAAACCAAGGTTGCTTCGCTAAAGCAGGTCTCGCTGCCCAGACTGGAACTCTGCGCAACTACCCTACTGACTTACGACTCTTGTTACGACCTTGGCCTTGGACTCCGTACCTGCACACTGTGGACGAACTCAATCGTGGTCCTGAGCTAGATACGCAGACACCCGATCAGATGAACTACCTTCGTGGCCAACCGAGGCGGAGGTCCAAGAAGTTCTGCCAGGATCTCAGTGTCGTCACGTCCCAGGATGTGACAATCCGGCAGACTGCGTCTCTCGGGGGTTGTCTCCGAGAGAGTTCCTGAAACATTCGCTGTGGTGGCAAGGACTTCTATTCCTGTTGACAAACGTAGATGGATGGCCCGTGGACACCTGTGAGCTCCGACCTCGTAGATGTCTGGTTGTGGAAGCGTTTCGCGAACCGAAGAAGAACTTGAACGCTTCTCCTCCTTCCAACGATTGCTTCGCGTGACAACGTGGATGCTGCGCTGGCGTGCTCGCCTATCGAGACCTAGGAAAAATGACGGTCAACAAATGTCCGGCCCTCTTTCGGCCGCGGAGATCAACGACGCACAAGATCACTGGATCTTTGTCACTCAGGATCTTGCCTTCCGACTGTAGATGCTATAACCGCAGAAAAACCCATGCCTGATCGTAGCTACTCTGCCGCCCGTTCATCGACGCCTGATGATTCCTGCGCGTTGAAGGACGAATAAAAAATTCTGTGCTGAGTCCGAATCAGCGATATCCGGTGCTGCTTCCAAAAGACTCACATCTTACTAACCTGCTCATCGATGCTTATTATCGTCGGACTCTCTATGGAAGAACGCATTTGCTCTTGACATCCATCCGACGAGGGCTTTGGATTCCCCCTAGACATCAGCATGTGAAACATGTCATCCACCGATGTCTACCATGTGCGCGATGGCGGGCGGCGATCTCGCAGCCTTTGATGGGTAACTTACTAGCAAACAGGGTGACCCCTTCCTGCACACTGGAGTGGACTTTACCAGGCCAATCTTCCTCAGAATGACGAAGGAACGTGGTCACAAATCGTACAAGGCATTCCTGGCCGTGTTTATTTATTGCAACTCTGGTGTACTCGTATCTCGAGGTGGTAAGCGACTATACCGCCGACGCCTTTCTGCGGCGTTTTCAGTCGATTCATCTCCCATCACGGTTTGCGCGAGGTCGTTTACAGCGATTGCGGCACCAACTTCGTGAAAGTTGACTCGCAACTTCGTGAGCTGTTCAGACAGGCTGGTTGAGAGACGCATGAGATCATGAGTCGATTAGTAAATGATGACATCCGATGGAGATTCAACCCGCCGGTTGCTCCCCATTTCGGGGGCCTGTGGGAAGCTGCAGTCAAGGCCATAAAGCATCTGCGACGGGTCATTGACGAGACGAGACTAACCTTTGAGGAGATAGTAGGTAAACAA
>NW_017305181.1:122917-124788 GCF_001594115.1 Trachymyrmex septentrionalis
ACGTCATTGACGAGACGAGACTAACCTTTGAGGAGATAGTAGGTAAACAAAGGAGATTCTAACTCGGGTCCTCTGAGGAGGGGCGAGAAGTGAGAGGGTACTCGCATCGCGAAGGGGTCCGCAGGTAGAGGAGGGAGTGACGTCACAGGGGGAAGGGGAGGAAAATAACAGTGGGTGACATCGCGAGGGTGGCGGTGGGGAGGAGGGGACGAGGAAATTCTCGGGAGGATTTTTCTCTGCAGGAAATTACATAGTCAGAAATTACGTACCTGTCTCTGTTTCAACTCCGCAAACAGTGACCAAAATCAATGAAATTGTGCGCGGAGATCGTCGTATGAGCATTCGGATGATTGCTGAGACTGTAAACGCCGATAAAGAAACTGTCAGAAAAATTTTACATGACGAATTAAACATGAAGAAAGTCTGTGCGAAGTTGGTCCCAAAAAATTTGACCCCTGACCAAAAGCTCGTTCGTCAGCAGATCTGCTCAGATTTTCTTGAGAGATTAGATGATGAGCCTGAATTGATGGAAAACATCATCACTTGCGATGAAACCTGGATATTCCAATACGATGTTGAAACTAAGCGGCAATCCATGCACTGGAAAACTCCTGCATCGCCAAGAATGAAAAAAGCAAGGATGTCGAAATCAAAATTTAAAGCCATACTAATCGTTTTTTTCGACATCAACGACATCGTGATGACTGAATGAGTTCCAGAGGGTCAAACTGTAAACCAAACTTACTATTTGACAGTTTTGGCAATACTGCGAGAGCGAGTTCATAAGAAACGGCCGGAATTGTGGAAAAACAAGTCGTCGATCTTGCACCAGGACAACGCACCTGCCCATAACGCGCTGTCTGTGAAGCGTTGTTTAGTCGCTAGAGTGCTCGAACACGCGCCGTACTCGCCTGATTTAGCACCCTGTGACTTTTTCCTGTTTCCGAAGATCAAGTCTGCCTTAAAAGAAACCCGGTTCGAGTCGATGAAAAAGGTGAAGCGAAAATCGGCGGAGCCGAATGCTCTTACAAAAGAAGACTTCCAGCATTGCTTTGACCAATGGAAAAAACGAATGGAACGGTGTGTGGCGAGGGGAGGGGAGTACATTGAAGGGGAGCATTCAATTGTAGAATAATTTTTAAAATAAAACTCTTTTTCATAAGCAGTCTCGTTATTTAATAGCCAGACCTCGTACATCGGTAATTACTCCCCTCGGCATTTTTAACATTTCATCGATGTTTTTTTTTCTCCGCGCGATATCATGTCCCCGCTTGTAGGGAACGAGATAAACACCGCGGCCTTCCATGATGCGATTATGATGTTGCAGTTCTTCCAGCTGACGCTGCGCCGCTTTGTTATCGTTTACTGCCTTAGCGACTCCCGCCGCGTCGCCGACCAATGACCCGAGAATGCCGCGCAGCGGTAGAACAGGCAAGACGCATTTCGTTGTCGGAAGTATCCGCATGCTCTTCTTCTTTTTCTTTGTCGATTTCAACCCATACCAATTTTCGATTTGGCCTTAGCTGCCCAAACTGCTGTGGTTGCAGCTCTCTCTCTCTCTGAGAGTCGAATCACTCATGATAATGCGTTTCCGCGCCTTCTCGGCGAGTATATTGTTAGCTGCGTGTCGTTCCGCGAGAGCGTTGCTTTGCGAATACGCTATGTTGCGCTCGCGACACGCAGCATCCAATAAATTAATTCCTTGAGCACCTCTAGCCAATCGCTTCTCCAATCGCGTTCCTGGACCGCAAAACTGATATCTGAGAATATGTAGTTCGAAAGGAAGCGCATTTAGCAAGCCTCTCGACAACATTCGCTGCAATTCTTTATTAGAGGCGTCGGACCGGCGATATGCGTTTGATGACTCGGTA
>NW_017305181.1:125169-128099 GCF_001594115.1 Trachymyrmex septentrionalis
TAGTATGCTCCTGTAATGGTTTTACCTTTTTGAAGATAATCGATGAAAATAACTCCATGACTATCCCAGAAAATAGTCGCCATCACTTTCCCACCCGAAAAAGCAGCTTTTGCTTTTTTTGGAGCCGGTTCCCTCTTTGCAATCCACTGTTTGGACTGTATTTTTGTTTCGGGCGCATAATGGTGTATCCAAGTTTCATCTACAGTAATTAATCGGCGCCAAAACTCGGATTTATTGCGCCTAAACTGCGCCAACAGAGCGTTGGAAATGTTCATTCGAACACGTTTTTGGTCTAACGTGAGCAAACGCGGCACCCAACGCGCGGACAGCTTTGTCATGCCTAAATGTTCATGTAATATGTGACAAACACGTTCTTTTGACATTTTCATAACCTCTGCTATCTCTCTCACTTTAATTCGGCGGTCGTCTAGCACAATTTGGTGAACTTTGGCGATGTTTTCGTCGGCAGTTGCAGTTTTTGGACGTCCCGAACGTTCATCGTCTCCCAAGCTCTTACGGCCACGTTTAAATTCAGCTGCCCAAAATTTCACTGTGGTAAATGATGGTGCAGAGTCCCCGTACACAGAATCCAACTCATCTTTGATTTGCGTAGGCGTATTGCCTTTCAAAAACAGATATTTAATGACAGCTCGATACTCGATTTTGTCCATTTTCACAAAATGACTAACATGAACTCACTCAAACGACTGCTACATAACAACTGTGCGTCCAAAATGGCTGAAACTGTGGTGAGTAACTGTTAACAGATGAACAACGAAATTCACTAGCTTTTACTTACCAATGCTGCTATCTTCACGTTGAGGTCGGAAACTTTTCAGACAGCCCTCGTATTCTGGTAATCTGTCCCACAACAGATCTATGCAATTTTCAAACTCTTGCAGTAGTACAATTTTCGGTATGTATTCCAGTTCTTTGAGGTTAAACTGTGCAGATCATTCAACACAAGGAATATTTTGATTACTGATCGATTTCGCTCTACGCGGCTCTATAAATAGGCCCGCTCGCAATATCGTTTTTAGTAGTTTTTCCTACTTTGTAGAAAGAGAAAATATGCGGTTCGTGCGTCAGTCGCAGGTGATCAAAGACGAATCTCGACCGTAAAATGCAAACCGATAAAGAAAACGCGCAAGCATGGCGATATGCTACCAGCCTCTATATGCGCTATCTTCTGCGGACCGTCAAATTGCGGCAAGACAAACGTACTGATAAGCCTGTTGAAAAGTTCGCACAGCGTACGATTTGAGAATGTGTATGTGTACTTGAAATCGCTGCAACAACCGTAATATCGATTTGGATCTGGCGAATTTGTTAACACTAATCGAGGAAATCGGTTATTTTACATATCTAATAACAGTGATCTCATTCTACCGAGGCGCTTCCGAATTCCATTTTTATCTTTGATGACGTGGCACACCACAAGCAGGACACGATAAGACAGTACTTTGCAATGGAACAACACATGGACGTCGACTGTTTCTATCTCTGTCAGACGAAAAGATACCGAAGCACTTTATATGCGGCAATGCAAATCTATTGATCCTGTTCAAACAGGATGGTACCATCTGAAACGCGTGTACAACGATCATGTGAATACTGATATGTCCTATGAGGATTTCTGCGATTTATGTCATATAAATGTTGGCAGCAAACGTATAGATTTCTAGTGATTGACAAGGACAGTGCGCTTACCAATACAGAAAAGAATTTAATGACTTTGCAATACCGTAATGTGATCATTGGACCTCGATACATTGATGTTGACATGGAACAATAGCAAAGATCGTGAAAAGATAGCTAAGGAGATTGCGAAAATGAGCGATTCGATTCGCAAAAAATACCGCATTTTGAAGACTGATAAAATGAGGAGAATATCGCATTGGAAAGACACTTCAAACCTATTATTGACCCGCTAAAACAGATTGTCGAAAATACTGTTAAATCCTCCAAGGATTCTATTATGATTGAAACATTCTTTCCGAGAAAAGACGAGAAACCAAAACCCAAAAGAAAACGATTGAGTGCTTTGTGCGACAATCCTATACAGGCTTCCACGCCTATGAAATCAATGTTGAGTCAATCGAAAACCGTACCATCCACTTTGAACGAAGTGTCTGAAATAATAACCGCGCGATTTATCATATGATCACGCTCCCATTATCGAAGAAATTTTCGAGATTGCCGATGATCGTAACATTTATTCGACACCTGTTTTAAACATTCAAGGGACAAGAAAAGCTGCATGCAAACTATGGTCAGTTGGGCCAAAAATATCTTAAAGCGATTCTGAGCAGTAAGAAAGCTGTCAACATAGACGTTGTGTATAAAGTTTATTTCAACGACAAGGAAACAATGCTTGGTGACAAACGTATCACTTTGCACAAAAACGACGATATAATTATAGATAGGAAAAGATACGATGAAACACCGAGCTTGTACGAGTTAATTTTCTAATGAAATTTCTTAACAAAAGTGTCTGTATGGATGATGACATACAGATCTACAGGAGCATTTTGCTGAAGACAAATGCTCACCAGCGCGGTCATAGCCCGAGTAATCAAATAATGGGTAGTAAGGGATACAGGTATAAGAACATAATAGCGCCGTTGGTGTCGGGTAAAAAAGTTGGAACAGGAATAAACAAAGGATTGGATTTACCGTGTACAATGACGCTAAACGATAACAAGATCGATTATATCCATTGGATTGATACCAACGAAATTGTGGATTGTCTGCGATTGCCCGAGGCAGACGGGTCACAATGGTCACGACAACGAAATACTGTCGATTATCGAAGAGCTTTGCAAAGCCAGTCTGATTATAAATTAACCTCATTCTACACACATCGTTCAGTCGACATGCCGATTAAATATATAGATAAATATATTATTATTATTTATTATTTAAATATA
>NW_017305182.1:0-407 GCF_001594115.1 Trachymyrmex septentrionalis
GTTCCAAAACTTTAATGAAATTTGCCATTTATTGTACTTAAAAGAAAGATTAGAATATTAATATGTCTTAATTATACATATATGTTTCTGTGTAAATTAATTTGTTTTTTTTAGTGCCACAAGACTAAAGATAAATATAAAAATAAAGGCAATGTAGATACTATTAAAATTTATTCCATGTTGCCATTTTAAGTAATTTTTAATTCTAACATTTATAAAAGTTGTATATGTAAGACAATTTTTTAGAGTACATTTTACTTTTCTAGATATCTTTCTATTTTATAGATCATATTATATTCGTTGCCCTAATTGTATGTATATAGTTGCACAGTTTAACAGTTAGACGGTTTCAAATAATATATCATATTTATATATATACTACAAACATACAATATATAATCTGGCAA
>NW_017305183.1:0-970 GCF_001594115.1 Trachymyrmex septentrionalis
TTCATCATTATTTAATAAAATCTAATAAAAAATACTTTTTAGTTTGTACTTATGTTTTTGAAGTTTTATTTTTATCCTTTGTAGAAATATTGTCTAAAAACAAAGTGGTATATCGGTATTGACGACTTTCCTCTACAGTAACGCGATAAGATATGTCAAAAACTATGTTAATTACATACATGAAAAAAACGTAATCCGCTCGATATTGTGAACTAAATGAGTACATAAGTCAAGAAAACAGTAAAGAAAAAATATTTTAATTTGAATTATAGATATTATATCAAGACAGATAGTATAATAAATAGCCACGGCAGTATCGCGCGTAGCTTAGCGCCGGGACATTACCAGTGTCTCTAGATATACTCAATATAAATAACATCATCGACATATCTTATGCATTTTGCTGTTAGCGCTGAATACAACACAAACTCTCATCATTCGTGTAAGTTTTATAATTGTAAATTCTATATAGTTTTTATATTTTTTTTATCTCATAATTAACTTAATCTTTTCATGCAGATACATATTGAGATACATATTAATAGCCTTTTGACTTCAAACATAATTTTATAACTTATTCACTCTTTCTCATCGTCCTACGAAGAAATAGTTTTGACAGTTGTTATAGACGACATATTGCGTAATTACTGTAATTAACTGCGACATGACTCTATATTTTGTATTCTTTAAACTTGAAATTTATTCAACGTTTAAAAATTGGATAATAATTTCAATCTGTTATTTTTATTTATTATTATTGGCTCATGAAGACTTAGTCGAGACGTTCCATGATTTTTTATGACATCGAATACTAGTTAATTGTGAATAAATGTGAGATAGTATACTAGTTTAAATTGAAATCTTTCTTTTGTTCGTTTTTTTTTACCTATCTACTCATTTAATTTTTATGTTAATTATGCTTTTATCAAATAAAATTATACATATAGAATATTACATTATGGGTTATTAC
>NW_017305184.1:0-246 GCF_001594115.1 Trachymyrmex septentrionalis
AATTTAAAGAAATAAAAGAGCTGAGAAGATTCGGAAAAGTCACTAAGTTAGGCGGAAGATAGAGCCAATTGGGAAAGGAGGAAAACCGAAGAGGCAGCAGCCGTAAGGTGACACCAATGGAGGAAAACCAACAGGTAGTAAAAACAAACCTAAGAAAAAAAATATGCAGAGATACTTAATAAGAAGGAAGAGAGAAATGTAAAAGCAGTTGAAGGATAAAGCTAAAGAGGAGAAAGAGAAAAAAAA
>NW_017305184.1:314-558 GCF_001594115.1 Trachymyrmex septentrionalis
GGAAGAATAGAAGAAGACAGAGGAGGAAGAAGAGAATGAGAAAAGGAAAAGGATGGCTGAGAAGAGACAAAAAGAGGATTAAGAATCTGTTTCTGGAACATTGCGGGACTGTCTAATGTGAGGAAACGTGGGAATAACTGGAAAAGTTTGATATCGTGGGATTAGTCAAGACATGGATAGATGAAGACAGGTGGAAGAAGATTAAAAATAGATTGCCGAAAGAATACTGGTGGAACTATGTACC
>NW_017305185.1:0-299 GCF_001594115.1 Trachymyrmex septentrionalis
TTTGTATTGAAAGTAACCTGATAAAGGTCCAGACGTTTGTAATAGATTGCTCAATTGTTATTAGTGTTAATTATTTAACTTTTGAACAGAAATGTTAAAAAAATTCATATAAGTAGGCTGAGAGACGACGCAGATGCGAGAGAGAACGTCTGCGACCATAAGAGACTCAGCGTTCAAAAATAAGATACGCAATATTGAATAAACGTATGTATGTATAAACGTACGTATAAACGTACTTATAAACGTACTTATATCTATTACAAACGTCTGGACCTTTATCAGGTTACTTTCAATACAAA
>NW_017305186.1:0-1226 GCF_001594115.1 Trachymyrmex septentrionalis
TATATATATATATATATAAAGCGTATTTAAATTGTTAGAAGATTTCGTGTCTGAATCGTCATGTGTAAAGAGATATAAGATATAACTTTCTAATCGCGTATTACGTATCAGAGTTATGATATATTTTTTAAAGAAAAGATAAGTTTCTTGGAATAGATGATAGGAATAATTGTCCGGTAATCCAGGTTCAAATATACATTCAAGGTAACTATAATAAATGAACGGTATAAGAATATTCACGTAGCAGTTACGTTCAGTCAGTGCAGTCGTTCTGTCATAATCGTATCTATACAAATTAAATTGTTTTCATATTATGATACAAAGCAAATTTTAACAATTTTAGACACGATTATCAATCCACTTAATGTTAGACTTTTATTAGCATCTATAAGTTTAATATATCTAACAGAAACCACCAATCACTGAAACAGAAATAGAATAAAAAAAAACATATAAAAATTATTGTTGAATAGCATTTTTCATTATAATGGACTAGAAGTAACAGAAGAAATCTATCTCGATTATCAAGAATTTTATAAACTACATAATTCTGAAATGAGTGAAGATGTATGACGAAAAAGCAAGGAGTGAAGATAATTTAAATTCTCGTCTTCAATATTCAAATGATAACGCAGATTATGACAGTTCTTATAAAAAAACAAGCTGTTCCATATTGACGGAATGAGAATGTTAATGAAAAAAATAACAACGAAAGAAATTGTCCATTAAAATCAGTACAAAATAAATTTAAAAGTGTTTCATCTAAACGTCAATTAAGATGATGGGAAAAACAATTACATTCAAGTGGAAATCGTATAGAAAAATCATCTTACATCTACGAATTTAACACATAATAAATTTACTACAGCTGAATCAGAATTCATAGTTCATGATATTCATTTACAAAGATAGGCTTTACAAACTCAAGAAGAAGTAGGAAATTGACATTCCTATATTTAAAGCATCTCACAGTTGGGTATTAAGATTCAAAAAGTCCCATCAAATTGTTTCGACAAAATTTATGAAATTTGTAACTAGAAGAACAATAGAAGATTAATTTGCAAAATACAGCTGATGATTTTCTAAAAACAGTGAAACCACTTATCGAATGAACAGTTCGAAAATGTTTTCAATTCTTATCAAAATGGTTTCCAATTAAAAATTTATTTTGGAAGATCATTGTTTAATCAACGATAAAGAAAGTAGAGTGCGTTGTACAATCTATA
>NW_017305186.1:1326-3530 GCF_001594115.1 Trachymyrmex septentrionalis
GAACAGTTCGAAAATGTTTTTAATTCTTATCAAAATGGTTTCCAATTAAAAATTTATTTTGGAAGATTATTGTTTAATCAACGATAAAGAAAGTAGAGTGCGTTGTACAATCTATATCATTAACATATTCATACACCATACAATCAATAATATCGTGTATTGGAAATTTGCTATCACCTTTATTTATTGTATTAAAAGAAACTAATGATATATTTTGACCAATAGTACAATAAACTTTATTTACACAATAAATGTTATTGTAAAAGCATCTAAATCTGGTAAAGTAACTTCAGGTAATTAAATAAATTTCCTCTCACAACAGATTTTCAGATACTGTTTTACTATTACAAAGTAAATAAAAATTTGCATAAACAAAATAATATAATAAATTATCATCTCTGTGCCATTTCTATGATATATTTTATATTTTATTTAAGAATCTTATAACAGTTGTAAAATAGTTATTAATTTAACATTTATATTTCTTACAGATTATTTTAGAATATGAGTAGAAGAAGTTTATTTTCCAATCATTGGTTCTAATAGCGTTCTTCTTATCGATTCATGGATTGAACATTATCCCAATATTATTTCAGATTTAATACTGATTATTATTATTATATTATTTCAGATTTAACCCTGAAAGAAAACATATTACTACTATAATAATAACGAACTATAAGAAAAATACAACCGTTAGATATTTACAAATTTAGAATTTGAAATTATTTTGCTAAAAGGTTTTTAGATATTGTTTTACTACTGGAAAGTAATATAAATTTACGTAAAAGAAATAATATAATAAAATTTCAATTTCTGATACATAATCAATTGTCATATCCGCGATATCACAACTTATTTAAATATTCGCGGTTTAAAAGTGGTTGTACATACAAAAAATCAGAGAATTTGAAAATCCAGTAGAATTTAGTCTACATAAAAGTTCAACGTGTGATATCGAATGCAGTAACATAGCTGTCATAAAATATTAATGGTGCAAAAAGTCATTACGTTTAAAACATTTTTTTGTGATCGTTCAACAAACATTGTTCCAATGTGGTAAATTATTGAATCTCAGTAAACGTTTTGTAGGCTTTTACGCAAACGATTCTTAAAGACGGCCAAAGAACATTTTTCTCAACTCCATGAAACAAACGTTTTGCCTTTGTTTAGCATTCTTTTACATATTCAATTTTCAAGCAGTGCACATTGCCATTAGAAAGCCACAATAAAACTCAGTTTCTCGCATTTAAAAAATTACATTGAATAGGATAAAAGACACGATATGCTAAGACTTCTGAGCGAATAATTTTGTACCTTTTCTTTGATAAAATATCTAACATTCATGAAATTCCTTATTTTCGTCACAAAAAGACTTCCAAACTTCTACTTTCTAGTGACGGAAAACTTTTGAAAACACATGTTCATAGTCGCAAGCACACGGAAAAAGTGAACATTGAAGATGCAGCCTAACGTAACTCATTGTTATGCTCCCTTCGATTCACATGATGCGTTGACAAATTTATTAAAATTGAATTCTTGTCATGATTCTTTCTCAAACTAAACAATAAAAAGTTATATGACTCCGAAAAAAAAATTTTATATATAATTATATATAAATATATATTTATATACAAGTATATATAAAGTATATATGTATATTTATTAAAATTATATAAAATTATGTGTATTTTTATATAATTTTATATAATTATACATAAAACATTTTTCCCCGGGATTGGTTTCACAATATACTTTCCAAGTTCCTTACTCATTTACTCGTTTCTTATTAACATGCCATTGCTGGATTAAGTTTTCCAAAAAAAAAACGCGACGTATTCATTAACTTTGTAGGCAACACGTATAAAAGATGCAGCTTTCAATTACCTACATTTCAGTACTAAAACCTTATTGCAACTGCACAAGTGTAATAACGCCTTCTAGTAAAATACGATATAGCATCAATTTCAAGAAATTCTGATTCTGTTCGCGAGTGTACTACTTTAAATTCAAATAAGACGTAAAATTATTATAAGTATTAAGCTATAAAAAATTACTATACGAAATGTTTTTTTTTCTCGACTTATAATAATACATACTAGTAACACATATAAAAGAAATAGTCAGCACGTACATCGAATATTAAAATTAGACTGCATTCTGAAGATACAGTCGAGTAAATTAACATTATAATTAATTCTTTA
>NW_017305187.1:0-433 GCF_001594115.1 Trachymyrmex septentrionalis
AAAAATGTAATTAATTGTAAACTGTGTTTCGCGTGATTAAAAAAAAATTTGATAAATTACAAAATATTTAATTTTTTTTAATTCTACAAATTTAAAAAATGTTTTATATAATATTGTCATCATCATATTTCCTGTATGCAGAATATAAACAAATTTATTGTAAATACCAATATTTTCCGCTTACATATTGCATTCGGAATTTATGATGATAGATTCAATAATGAATGTATGTAAGTAAAGAAAAGATCGCTGATAAACGTATCATCAATCGCTACAATTACGATTACTTCGTATGTAACGAAATACTGGCGCATTTTACATTCATGTATAACGTGCAATACATTTATTATCTGAATAACCCCTAACAAACGGCCATTCATTTATCTTAATTAATTAATTTCTTATTAATTAGTACGGAAATTGCAAAATGACA
>NW_017305188.1:0-1297 GCF_001594115.1 Trachymyrmex septentrionalis
AGGAAAGATAAAATTGAATCCTCTTTATTAAATTTTTTGAGCGATAATTTAGATTTGATCCTCCTATTGAATCTCATAATGTGGCAGTTTTCGTTAGTGCATGAATCGCTGACAACTTTTAAAATCATGTTTTTACGACATCTGCCTACAACCTCTGCAAAATATATAATGTAAAATTTAAGTTTTTTTTACATCTACATAGTACATAAATTCTAATACTTACCAATATAACACGGTGCAGTATTAAATATTATATTTGTCGGGCTTATCTCCAAATTGTTACGTTTAAAAAGTTTATCTATTTTAGATACCACTTTCCATGTATTTATATTCGAAAAGTAGACGTAAATTTTACTTTTCATACCTGTACAAACATTTTATAAAGTTTTATTTGTATAGTGAATGTATAAATTTTTATAGTGAAAAATTTTTATAGTGAATTAAATTTGTATAGTGAATATTAACACTTTTCAATTTTCATAATAAGCAATAAATGTGAACAAATTTGTTCGATCTGCTGAAATGCTCTCATCAATTCTGCCAGTCTGTTAATATTCTGCTAACATTTTACTTACCATAGTTTTCATAACTTCTTTGGCCTTTATAATATTCCGCAAACAAATATCTACATACGATTAATTTATCGTCCAAAACGCAATGATTATAACGATGATGTATATTGAAAGGTGCGTCTGCACCCGATGTCCACAAGCCTGCACAATTAAACAAAAATCTTTAAGGACATTATTAAAATCCATTGAATTCTACATACATACTGAAACCAGCCTTGAAGGACGACCGATTGTGTGCAAGTGACAACGATGTAAGTTGAGACCTATGTTTGCCTACAATACACTACATTAAAAAAAAAGGCAGACATCCTCGACTCACACAAGTGTCTCTTGCACACTGTGCAAGACTGTGTCGCCCATTCTCCATTACATTTGCATAAAGAGGCTCATTTTAGTATGATAAAGAGCAAGATAGAATTCAAAAATATTTTCGCACCCAACTATACACATTTATGGAATATTTAAATACAAAAGCAAAAATTAACAAAGAAATACTATTTTATTTAATGACAGACAATTTTAAGACTAAATTAATAAATAATTATGAAAGCAATTTTATGATTAATCTAAAAAAATATACATCATAATCTTCTTAGAGAATTATGACATAAAGTTTAGTAAATCATTACCTGTATACTTTTCATATTGTATTAATAAAATGCATATTATATAACTGTATAATGAAATCACCTGTATAAGTATCGTAGATATCAACACTTTTGTTA
>NW_017305188.1:1397-2591 GCF_001594115.1 Trachymyrmex septentrionalis
ATTATTTTAACAAATAACATATTATTTATTTTATTCTACTCTTTTCATTTATTTAAGAATGCATTAGGAATCTTACGTAGTCTCATGGAACCATTTTTTAGATATCAAGGAGTAACGCCACACATTTTTGTTATATATTTCTGTTGGAAGAAATTCTCCACCACAGAGATAAAGATTGTACTCTAAATAAATTACATAAAATATTGAATGTGAATAAGATAATATTATTCTAGACAAAAACAGAATAAAATCAAAAAAAGGCTACATACTTCTTCCAACGATTTCCATCCCATCCATTATATGATCTTTTTCAGTACAATATTTAAGAATATCTTCAGGATATTTAAATGAAGTAAGTTCAAAAAAATCATTACCATCCCAACAATGAATAAATTTTTCATTGTTATCAAAATCAATGTCTTCACAAGATATAATACTGTATAGTATTTTTGTTTCCTTATTCTTTAAGATTTCTAAAGGAATTGTAAAATCCTGAAAAGAATTGATTTTTTATATAGAATTCTAAATGGTCAAGAATAAATTTTATTATGCAGAATTATAATATATTAATACGCACACACACGCACGCACACACACACACATAATAGAATATAATATAATGTAAATAGGCATAGTGTTTTTGCACATATTTATTGCCACAGCCAATTAGAATTTAGCCCTTTATTCGTTTATTCTTCGGCGGTAATATAAACAAATTTAAAATCTGATAATTAAAATACTAAACTTTACTTAGTTCTATTTAAAAATTATAAAATTTAGGATATACCATGTTTCATGTTGTTATTATTTCACAGACTCTATATGTATATACCACTACATATGTATGTATATTACACTGCAAACTTCTTAGCATGAACTTATGAAAAATTGGCTCCTAATGAATATAGCGGTGCTGTGCATACGTCAAATGTTAAGCCGAAAGAATGCAATATTATGACTACGTCCTACGTATCATGTGGTATCGTGGACTTTTGGTAAACATTATTTTAGGTTCCTTTCATGATAGTGCCTAATGGGATATGTTGAGTGCTTTCCATTTGGTCACAGAAGTTTTACAAACATCCTTTTTATCATTATGTTATATGTAATTATATTATATTATTAATCTCAAATAATTGATTTTTATTATAAAGGGTGTTTTTTTAAGCCTGATAGAACTTACAACTGTAAAAA
>NW_017305189.1:0-255 GCF_001594115.1 Trachymyrmex septentrionalis
CGAATAAACATCAAAAATTTGTTAAATTACTAGTCGATTTAACTCGTAATATTACTACGATAATTTAGTAGAGTTAGCGTTTCAAAACAGAAAAATTATTTTGACGCGCATTTCTGGGAACTATTGTACATAGTTAATATAAATTCACAAAAATCATATAAGCATTAAGATCTAGTTGGATCGTTTAAAAGCTTTGATTTCTATAGTTTGTGTTAATCAATTACTATTTTAGGTAACAATTTATTTATTTTCAAT
>NW_017305189.1:355-1005 GCF_001594115.1 Trachymyrmex septentrionalis
AATTTATTTATTTTCAGTAGTCACTGTAATAAGTTGGTGATGAAATTTTAGAATCAGTCGTGTTAATACCTTTTTGTGTGATGCATTCTCCCACTAAAAACAATTCTTCTACCAAAAATAATCCTTCTTTTAAATTATCACGAATCATTTCTGCCATAAATTCCGCAATTATCTTTCCAATAATCTCTGCTCTTTCAGAAAACATTGAATTTTCCTTTTTCAGCAAGTTGTATTTTGTATAAAATTTAACTACAAAATTTTCAGTCCATCAGTTATATATTGTTTTGAAAGCGACAAAGATGTTTTATCTTGCTTAGCACCAAAAATCGCATTTTCCACTCTATTAGCATATGCGATTTCATATAATAAATATATCTATCGTTTTCCATGCTGGTAAATTTTATTAAAATATTTTTTCAGTTTAGAAAATCACTGTGCGTGCGAGTGAATCGAATGTTTACTGAAGTGAGCAATATTTCAATTGGCGCGCGATCTACTTGCTGCGTTCAGAATCATCCACCCGGATGTAATTTTATCTTTAACATTAGATGAAATAAAATGAAATTTATAAAGATGTTAATATTTTCCTTTATAGTACGTTTCTCTGTTACGTCCAAACTCCGGAAAAATGGATTTAGAGAGAGAGAAAA
>NW_017305190.1:0-1011 GCF_001594115.1 Trachymyrmex septentrionalis
ATCGCTTATGAGCTATTATACATATATATTTCGTTGCGTCCAGTGGACTTCACGATTTCTTCGTTTCGTGAAAATTTCGATAGAAATAGTCGTTAGGACAAAGCGTGAACATAAAACTCGAGCGTTATCAGTCACCGATCGGTGAATGTGACAATATTCCAGAAATGCGTTATTAGAAATTCCAACGATAGTGTATATAAACAGCGTATATAACTTTTTTTTTCAATAAATTTCGATTACGAGTGATAAGACATGGATCGTGTAAAGAAAATCCTATGTAAATACGATCGGTTCAGTAAATACAAAAATCTAAATGTTGATCATGAATCATGTGTAGATAAAAACTCATATTTCCAAACGCGTAAAAGCAAGTTGAAGGGCGTTTTCTCGTCAACAACAGAAAGTTCGATCTGATAGTGTATGTATATAAGTGTATATAACTTTTTTCTTTGAATCGTAAAATTTAAGTAAACTACTGTCTAGACGAGAGACGCATATTCCATAATAATTGCATCATGTAAAGCGTCGTGCACGCTCTATCTTTCTCTAACGTGTGAGTAACCCTTGTTATCTACGCATTTTTTGGAGGGACGTGGGGCCCACAGCAGCGGCGGCGGTAGCAGCGATGGCGATAACGGCGGCGGTGGCGGCGGCGACGGCGGCGGCGGCGGCGAGTGATAAAAAAATAAGGAATGCATTTTTTATGTAATCAACCGACCTGAGTCAACAATAATGACGCCGAGACTTCCCGCGCCTTCCCCCTCTGCCGCGCCTTCCTCCGCCCGCGCCAACGAGTACCCCCCGCGCCCGGCGCTCCCCTCAGAGGACCTGGGTTAGAACCCGCCCTATACCCCTACTGACGCATGTCGACTACGTCGGCTTGCCATAAATCGTCGCAAATGTGCGCGACGACGTAGAAAATTTCTTCGCGCGATTGCGTAGAGTTCTTTTACGAGTTTCCGTTTCTCGAAACTCATCTCTCTCTCTCTCTCTCTCTCTCTCTCTCTCTCT
>NW_017305191.1:0-319 GCF_001594115.1 Trachymyrmex septentrionalis
ACAACGGCGTGATAATACAATAACGCTATAATTATAATAATTATAATAATAATTATAATAATATAGCTCTTTGGATTTGTTTTTCACCTCTACAATCTCTGTGAAATAAAAAAATAGGAAAAATCCGCCTCTACTAATGTAGGGCAGCGCTCTGATACTGGCAATTTTAAGAATCTCGCAATTGCAAAGATCCATTGAGAAATGACGAAAGGCGTAACTTTGAACAAAGATTTGTCGGCGTATACACACACTTTCCTGAGACATGCCCCATCCGTTCAAAGAAATAAACCACCGGCAAAGCGCATGGCCGTCTTAGAAA
>NW_017305191.1:419-725 GCF_001594115.1 Trachymyrmex septentrionalis
GAGGCAATAAGATGTGTAATGTCGTGTCATTGCGTAAGAGAAAACAGACTCTTCTGAGGAACTCAGTATCCTTACAAGCGCAAGTTTGGACGTGAAGTGAAATTGATGAATGCCGACTGCAGTCCTTTTCGATATCAAATCCTGTTAGAAGCTCGTATTAAAGCGGCTACTATTTGCGAGCTGTTTATAATAGCATGACGAGAGGCTTCCAACTTAGACAATGTATCCTTATAGCTGTTTGAGATACAATTATCTGATTTTTATTCCATAACTGGAATCTGTAGCAAGATCAGCATCGTCCCGAAA
>NW_017305192.1:0-1260 GCF_001594115.1 Trachymyrmex septentrionalis
TAGTGTTGCCTTGTGATTTCTAACAACAAATATGATTGATTTACAAGCAACTCTTGCTCATAAGTGTTAATGGAAATAAATGTCGACAATTTATAATAAACAAAATTGGAAGTCATTTTTTTAAACATTGAAGAAAACTTAAGCAAAGCAATTTCAAATAAATTGACAATAACGTGTAGACAACGTACTATCTGGACAGATGTTGAGTTTGTTTAGAGGCCAATATTTCCCAGATAGCACCGAGTTTGCTGATATATTTCTGAAAATTGTTGCAACAACTAATTTCGATAAACTCGGGACAAGATGAAACAACATTATGTCTGTTAGAGAAACTTGTGACTTAACAGAAAGTGACATAAAACTTAACAGAATTCTAATTTTAAAAACAGCAATTTGAAAGCTTGTATCATCAATATGCTGTTCGCAGTTAATAGCATGTTTACAGAAACAATTACGACAACATGTGCCAAACATTAATCATATGCTATATGTATAACGAAATGATGCCATCAAGAGGCAATGCCATAATCGAATTTAGAATTCATATGAGGACAATATTTCACATAATGAGGAAGCTCTAGTTCGGCATTTGTTATTGCAACGATTAACAAAACATGATGGTATTGAACTCATTTGATTAATTGAACTCATTTGCCATAAATTCCAGATGCTATCACGTTGCCATCATGTTAGGATTACAATTCCATCGTAGTATGGGTAACATTTCATATTAAAGCTTAACTGTGCGGATCACTTTACATGCAAAATGGTGTGCTCCTTAAATTTTTTTTGACATAATTCTTATTTACGAGTTAATGCATCTCCGCCGTAGTCTTCTGTCTGGCAGAGATGCATAATGCTTGAGGGTGAGTGATTTTCGTAATAACGTTTTTTAGCAACTATAATGGCATCTATTAAAAAACTTCAAAGCTTAAAGTCGTACACGCAACAATGGATGAATATCGTTACATATATTTTGTTGTCATCATCTTTTCTTCATAATGTTTAAGATGGAATGATTAATCATTCATTGCTGTTATATTGCTTGCCGACAGTGTAACGTACTGCTATTGCCGACCGTTTATTTTTGAAATTTCATCAACTGATTGCATGCATAAGCAATCACATTGCTGCATTTGTAACGTGTCCTATTTTGATGTCAGTAAATATATGCAGAATATAAGACAATGCTTCACTTTCCTCAATATGCTAAATCTGGATTCTTTTGCTACAAAAAAAATGTTACAAATGACCAAAAAC
>NW_017305193.1:0-344 GCF_001594115.1 Trachymyrmex septentrionalis
ATACATATTTGATATAATCAAAATATTATTGGAAATATTGTTAAACATTTGCTACGATTTTATTTAATATACTATTGAAATATCAGTTGATATACTTCTATCGTATCTCATATGTTTCGACTATTTATTTTGTAATGAATTAAATTATGTAAATATAGGAATAATATTGAATAGAAATAATATTGATACAATCTTTAAATATTAATTTATTGTAAAAAAATGTTAAATGTAAATATTAATGTAAATAGTAATGTAAAAATGTAAATATTAATTTATTTAAAAAAAATGTTCAGAGTATCTTTAATAAACATATAGGATTATATTTATCGTTTATAATAATTAAT
>NW_017305194.1:0-317 GCF_001594115.1 Trachymyrmex septentrionalis
TATACAACGACATATAAAACTGATCAACCCATGCTATTGGAAATTTTATTTTGCGAATATTTTATTTTGTGAATTAAAATATCTATAGCAAATTTACATTATACTTATTTCATTACGTATTATTAAAAAGTCATTTTCGTCTATGCCTTCTTTTGAATCAGTTAATTATATCACTTATTACATTTATTCTGTTCTATGAGTTGTTGTATGTAACTTTATAACATATACATATATTTCTACATGTTCTCTTATGTCAGTTAGTATACGATTATATTGAAAAAGAAAGATTAAAATAAAGAAGAGAGCTATACTACGAA
>NW_017305195.1:0-304 GCF_001594115.1 Trachymyrmex septentrionalis
GAACAACTTAATACATAAATTTTATCAAATAATTATATACAAAATTGAAAAATTACGTAACAATTATGTTATTCTTTTATATATTTTAAAGTGCTTGTACACACGTTCTAACGCCAAATAAGCTAGAAAAAGTTTTAACATTTATTTTTTAAATATAAATAATGAAGAGTATACAGCCACAACAATAGATGATTAGCGCAAGTCATATATTTAAAATTCATATATAAATAAAGTAGACATTTTGATCAAGATTTGACCATTATCAGTGCAAACAAGATGACAATAAACAAAAAATTTACAAAAT
>NW_017305196.1:0-270 GCF_001594115.1 Trachymyrmex septentrionalis
CGGGTTTGTGCGTGCAGGTAAAGATGCACCCGGGATCGGAGTTCGTTAAACCACTGCACCAGCTTCGTGGCGGCGACTTCCATGATCGTCACTCGTCGTCGTCACGCGTACCGTTTCTTTCGCCAGATCTTTCTATCTCTAACTCTCTTACTTCCTCGCACGCACGTATCTCACATGTCTACACGCGCGCTACGCCCTTGCCAATTCATGTTCCGTTCTACTCTGCGTGGACGAGTGATAAACGAGAGTGTCTCTTTCTCTCTTTCACGC
>NW_017305197.1:0-583 GCF_001594115.1 Trachymyrmex septentrionalis
CAGTGATCGATAGTGATTAATTAATAGATTTATTACTAAAGTCAGTCGACTGCTTGCTATCGTCGGGTAAACGCCTGTTGTGTGTACGTATGTTTCTATCGTAAATGTATGTTGTGTGACAAAAACATGTGATTTTTCGCACCGTTTTCAGCCGCTATTAAATAATTAATCGGCAGTGATTGACAGTGATTAATTCAATTTTATTAATAAATTTCTCATTTCCTTAAACGAGTGAATAATGTACGAGTATGAATTCATAGTGCTAGAGATCACTGCAAAAACGAATCTGTTTGAGCGATTGATGCAGTACTTACACGAAAAGATTTCTGATATTATACAATTGCTACCTTTCTCAACTCTTATATCTATCATACAGCATCGGGCAAGAAGTATTAGTGTCAAGTAGCACATTGCGGAAACCGAGTTCCCAGTCACAAATTATTCGCTGGATCGAATAATTAGACATTTACGGTTAGCTATTTTACACAGACTGACTTTGCGTATAAAATTCTCGCGGATATTTATATAACTATTTCTGGTCAATGACGTCAAAATGCGTCAGATTTTTAGACACATCCAGTGA
>NW_017305197.1:683-964 GCF_001594115.1 Trachymyrmex septentrionalis
TTAATGTAATCTGATACCACAAAATGCAGCGTCTTCAAATTTGTAAGTTTTAATATGACTTTGTCACCGTAATACAAGAAATTTTTTCAAGGACATTTGACATGTTTTGCGATGACAATTGTAGCCTTAAAAACTACCACGAATAAGCCTTGCATTTCGGCATAGCAATGAGCTAGCGGAAATGCAAGACAGCGATTATTCCTAAGCCTTACATTTTGGCATGGCAACGAGTCGCGAAAATGCAAGACTGCAGAATTGGCGATCGATGCGTGAACAAAATC
>NW_017305198.1:0-525 GCF_001594115.1 Trachymyrmex septentrionalis
TATACTTATGTATATATTCATATTAAATTTATTTTTGTTTAACAACACATTTTTATTTATTGTATTTATTATTATACTTTAATTTACAAAATAATGAAAAAATTTTTAATTTTTTGTAAAATAATTGAATCCTGTATATGACCTACCTAAACCTTTGCGATTTTCTAATTTTTGCTGAGTTTAAAATTAAAAATTGATCAGATTCAAAAAAGGAAACATTTCTAAACATTAAAACAATATAAGACGTTTTCAAATATTTACAGTGCACTAAACATTTTAAGAAAAAATAACATTTAGGTCATATTAGGTATATATGACTAAATATGTTTCCCCCTTTTTCATAAACAAATATTAGAAAATACAAAATAAAGTCCCATTACATTTGTAAGATTATAAAATTATTAACATATCGACATGTTTATTGGCATATTAGAGGATATAAAAAACAATTTTCTAAGCAATTAACTTATTTCCACAAAGTTTAGCAAATAAATTATAGCGAATTCAATTAGACGCACCAATGTG
>NW_017305199.1:0-906 GCF_001594115.1 Trachymyrmex septentrionalis
GACGCGCTATTATCGCTATTTGTGTCAATCTATTCTTCTTTTACGTTTAATAAACGATGAGGACGTTGAATGAAACAAATAGCACTAATAGCGTCTTTCCAAACGCATCTGTAACGTTACACGGTGATTATTTCATCTTTGCTTAGCATCGGCAATTAATAAAGATGTAATGGTTCATTGTGTTACATTGTGTATGCCTTATCCGTGTCTTTTGCTGGAAAGCACCTTAAGTATCGCATTCGAAGGTATAAGTAAATTTACACCGCGCATTTCAAATTAGAGATTCTTGGGTCAAGGAGAAGACAACGAGAAGGCGGGATTAACAAGGTGCGATAATAACAAGGGAAGAACCTCGAGCATTTCCGCGTCCCATGTAACGAGATTTACGAGATATCGATTGATATCGATATGCAAAAAGTTCACGCGCGTGTCGCGCCATAGTTGCGCGTCGCGCCCCGAAATTCGAGTCGCGCGCGTTTCGCGTCGCGAAGAGTGAGGCGAGAGTGAAGTATTGTATGTGCCTAGCGTGTATCAACGGGTTCATGTGCGTGGAAAAGCAAACGTGTTGTCCTACATTTTCGTGACCACTCGCTTTTGAAATCGAAAATCGCAAGGTGAGGTTAAAGAATTTCCGTCTCGTCGTTGACGAAAGAGTTAACCTTGCTCTTTGTAAAACTCGCCTCAATAAAGCTCTGTTAGTTACGATCGCATAAATGTTGTGAAGAAATAGCGTTTATTAACTCTCCGGAGTTTGTTAATCTTCGATTGACGGTAAAAAAAAATCTATTGAATCCATTTAATTATAAATGTCTTCGTCAAAATAGTCGATCAAATAAAAATAAATTTTCTTTATATTACATATATCTGCGGATTATTCGTATTAAAATATATTTTATATTTATTTTT
>NW_017305200.1:0-265 GCF_001594115.1 Trachymyrmex septentrionalis
ACAAATTTATTAAATCAGTTAAAAAAATTGGAGCTTTAACTGAAGCAAGTTAAATATTAACTTTTTGCTTGCTTTTTGACATTTACATTTTTTGATATTATAGAATTATAAGTATATTTTAGTGATTAATATTATACAAAGGCCTCATCGCTGTCCTTCGTGTTAATATAATATATGCCAGTAATTGCGTGCTTTATATCGATAGAAAGTCGAAATTATTTTTATCATGGAGAGTTACTCCTCGTCGTTTTTCGTGAAATCTATT
>NW_017305200.1:365-677 GCF_001594115.1 Trachymyrmex septentrionalis
GTCGTTTTTCGTGAAATCTATTCGTGAAGTCTAGTTTGATGTCTCTTCCGAGATTTTTATGCAGAATTAGAATTTATCTCGAGTTTTCTCGTCTGCAGTTACTGGAAGTAATAATTTTGTCAATAAGTCAATGATAATTGCTATATATTTTAAAACTAAAGTTGCGAAATTATAATTTAATGGTATATTTTAGCATACAATTTTCGTCGCTTTCTTTGTTTTATTAAATGTTCTCCCACTAATGATAATTAGTAACAGTACTGTCTGAATAACAAATGGAATTTAATATTATATATAATTAATAAATATGTA
>NW_017305201.1:0-264 GCF_001594115.1 Trachymyrmex septentrionalis
TACATGTGTATACAAGAATAATTAATTTCGATTATGCAAAATAATCACATATTGTGAACTGCAAATTATAATACTGGCTTATATCGAATTCTCTACGTTAAAAATATATTTTAATTAATACTTCTCGTATATGTCTCTTGTATATGTCTCACTGTTTGATTAATTATAACAATTACAATTTATTTACAGGCACGTCCATTTACAACTATGCTATATATCACGCAAATTAAACATAGCATACAAAGTACAAATATTAATATCAAT
>NW_017305202.1:0-404 GCF_001594115.1 Trachymyrmex septentrionalis
ATCGTATGATCACTTTCTAATTTATAATAAGAGATAACTGATAAGGAAGGAGTTGGTTTATTAAAATCTTTAATATGTTCTTTTTTTTTTATATATATATAAGTCGTGTCTAACTTTCTTTTTGTCTGACCAACATAAAAATAATTGCAATCTTGACAATTTACTTTGTAAACAACATTCGAAAGGTCTTCTTTTTTAATTTTGTCTTTTCAGTTTTTATGAAAGTGCTCATACTATTCGTTGATTTATAAGCTATATTGAAATCAAATGTTGTCTGACCTCCCCCCTGAACTGAGGTCTATGTAAGGTTCTCGTGCTGTCCAGATTCTGTGGTTTCTTTCAATGGGAGCATTATTATCAAGTAGTTGTACCTGTCCTTGTTTATCTATCTTTATCAATACGTA
>NW_017305202.1:504-723 GCF_001594115.1 Trachymyrmex septentrionalis
TTGCGTGCCATCGCTGCTTTCTGTCGGCAAAACCATAAATTGAGTCTGCGTGGCTGCCTTTGTTCAATTTTTCCACGTTTTCAGTTGGGGATTTCTCAATTTTATTTTGTTCTTCTTGAAGAGCAACCAGATCAAACTGAAGGTCTGTTTTTGTCTTTTTCTCTGACTCTAACAAGGCTAATGTCATCATATCAATCATATTTACATGACATTTACGTA
>NW_017305203.1:0-347 GCF_001594115.1 Trachymyrmex septentrionalis
TTTTGTGCATAGCGCTTCATAACCAATAACGAACAAGTGGTTCCTCCTCCTTCCTTTTTTCTTCTCTCTCTCTCCTTTTTTTTTGCTATCATTAACGTTTGCCTTCCTCGGTTTCAATATTTGAAATGACTAATTATGTAAGGAAGAAAAGGAAAGTAAGACAAATTATACTTATATCAGCGATTATTAGAATAAAAATACTACGATTATTGCAAATACGCACTTATATATATAGGGAAAATATTAACTAATAATTTCTTATACTAGGAGTATGGAATACATTAAAAATAATAAGACAAAATATATATACATATATTATCACAAATATCTTTAAACGTATATATATA
>NW_017305203.1:2878-7978 GCF_001594115.1 Trachymyrmex septentrionalis
CACTTTTCCGGAGTTTGGACGTAACAAAGCACACATAGTAAATTAATAAATATATGATGCGGAAAAGTCCTTAGATACTTGCCAGCGAGGCCAATAAAATAATTATTTTAAATATTATAATGTTAAATTTATTTATTTATAAAATAACGTAGATAATATAGACACTTATTTAATCGAGACAATGAAGATGATCCAGTCGCAGAAATCGAAATGTTTGTTATAAATATATACATATAAATTAATGATATAATATAACGACTACAAATTAATCTGCACAAAGATCTAGCGTTGACTTTCAAACTTCTTATTTTAACAATTTAATTTAATCACAAAGCCGTATTATTGATTATTATGATTTTATAAAAATGTAAAGTCTTATTCTAAGTAATAAAACGTATTGCAATTAATAAAATAGGTGACAGAAACACCGAACAAAATAGAAATTTTCTTAATTCATTGCGTAATGCCAAAGCGCCAAATAGTGCAACTTTAACAAGTTGGACCGAACAAGTTGGTACTCAAACAGAATACCTCGAGGAAGTTGATTATAGCTGTGAGTAAAAACGTACAATCTGTATTAATATACATTATACGTTATTTATTTTTATGTTACGTCCTGACAACTTCATGATTTTTTTCTTTTATGGAGAAAACTTTTTTTCTCTTTCTTCAAATGCAGATAACTTACGATCATCTCCAGGTTAGAGACAATAAGATGGCGGATCAAGTGTCGACTTTCGGATGAATTGATTAATTATTATAAATAATTAAGTTAAATTATTATAAAAAACTAAATTAATTATATTAAGAATTTTTGTTTGTTAGACTGTAAATGTAAGAAACACAATTAATACTAGAAATTAAAAATGTCTATTATACAGTTGAAACTGCATCTTTATTACTTTAATTCAACCTTGAATTATTAATATACACTATATATGTTCTTGCATATTGTAATCTTTTCGAATTGTGCTCCAAATTCTTTTTCCGGATTTATAAACGCAATTAAAACTACTCTAGTAATTTTGTACAATAAATTGATAAGCAATTTTAATAATTTGATGCTATCATCAAGCATCATATTATAAAGATGTTAATATGTTGAAACTGTTAATAAATTTATTGCGAAAAATATTATTTTCGGCCAACATAAACCCGAATTTCTTGTATTCATCCATACGAGCATCTTAAGTCATTAGACCACCAAATATGTAGTGTATATTGATAATTTAAGATTGAATTATTTAAAGCAATAAAGATCCAGCTTCGACCGTAATATAGGCATTTTAAATTTCTAAATTAATTATTATTGTTATGTCCAGTAGACTCTACGATTTTTTTGTCTCGCGTACATTCAATCAATAAAGTAAGACACGAACAAATACAACCCATAACACAAATTCGAAAAAAGCCAAAAAATAATATTTATTTAGAATCAAGTAATCCGCGATAATAAATTTATATAACATTTGTTACGTTCTATAGACGTTTCGATCTTTTTGAAAGATTTGGCCGCACGTCGCGACTCCGGGTAGCGCCTACGAGATTCGAGTGGAGCGCGCTGATAACAGTCTAATGGATCTAAAGAGAGTGACCGAGCGGGCTCCGCGAAGCGGAAACAATATAACATATTTCTTAACCCCACGAACTCATATTTTATTGCGACAGGGAACACAGGTCACTTGCAATGCACTTACACTTGCTATGTTCCTCTTAGAAGATTCTTACAGATTCGCACCTAGACCTGTAAAAACGTTACCACCTATGATCTTGAAGCCAATGACTAAACCAACATGGAAATATATCAGCCCTTGCTCACTCGCTATAAGCGGGATATACTCAGAAAATGATTTAGAGACTTTACGGGACTACATAATGTTTCCGGCCGAACGACCTTTCGTGCTTAATGCGGTAGCCCGAGGAATGATGGGCAGCTAGGTTTTGTAAACGAAAGCTCGTTCGCTAATCTTTTAGACGAAGCTTCGATAGAGAAAATAGTTATATCTGCGTGGGAAAAATTCTGGAACAAATTTCTGATTTTCGGAAATATAAATGCTGGAATAATCGGAATATATAAGTGTGAGAGCTATAAAACTAATAATAGATACATTCGTGCACGGATATGGCTTACATACTGTGTATGGATGGTCAATGTATCTGCTAAGAGCCATATGGGACTCGGTCACTCAACTTTTATTACACTTAGGAAGTAGGCCACCCAAACAAAAAAATTTTACTGCCTCAGCGCCCGCCGAGACGGAACTTAACAAACCTATAGTTAAGACTGCAAAATTTTCTGACCAGATGGACGAGGAAAAGGCCTGCCCCCCTTTTCTTCTTCCTAAAAGGGAGCGCGTCTACCCTCCAATTTCATTAGCGGAAAATTCTACTTATATTCTTGAATTAAAGGGTTAAAACGAGAAAGCGCAAGCATAACCACTTCTGCTGAAATTCTTTTCTATTAGACGTCTCTTATTGTCTCTCTTTACAGTTGACATTAACTATGTAGCTATTTATATTCCGTTATTTACAGATCTCTTATAGATTACAATGGAGATCGCCACTCTTAACACAAAATACCTGACATGCAGTTCCTTGAAAGTCAAGGTGATAAGGATAGACTCACCTACCCTGTTCTGGGTACAACTTGATAACAGCAAAGAAGATTTCAAGGATCTGATGGAAGACCTCGTCCGCAGAATGACGCGACGAAGTCGGTTTCTACATCACCGAGTCTATGATGTTTACTTAGACGATATGGTTGTTATTCAAGAGGGATGAAGATGACATCGAGGTATCATACTCCAGATTCGAGGAGACGGTACGGTCTCAATCGATTTAAGGGACTGGGGCCGTCTTGTGGAACGACGCTACTCCGAAATCTATATACTTGAAGATAGATTCCGCGAGCTGGAATGGCAAGCTATTCCTTGTACAATAGCACATACTGAGCCTTTTCAGCTAAGGAACGTGGCTCCGACGAGCAAGGGAATTAATCAAATTTTTAATTGATCGACGCAAGGCGTGGATCAGCATCGTAGGAGACATAGAAGAAGAAACAGCGATAGTGAACTTAAAAATAAGGACTGAGTACGGAACCAGAATGAAAAATGTTAAAGATATACTTATAGATTTAGGGCATGCACAGCATGCAGAAGGGATGTTAGAACCCGTGGATCTCTCAATTTAACACAGAATTAATACTAAGGTTAAAATTACGAATACACAACTCAGTATACAACTATATATATATATATATATATATTGTTACGTCCGGACTCCACAGTTCTTTTCTTCGACTAAAAACTTTCGTCATCACCATAAAAATTATTAACCAGTAATATCGATAGACCATCTGTTACAGTAGCGACAAGCCAAATAACATTATCTTTTCAACCTAATAATCCATTCGGGACAGAATCGTTGGATTAGATATTGGAACCAAGTGCCAAATAGGCGAACTTTATCCCGAGGAACGGGAAGAATAAATAGATTAGAATTATAAAAACAGCAGTTGTCTGCAATAAATGACACATGTGACTCGAATCTATTGGACATCCGGCAAATGGTCGATGACGCAAGTTGTCTTAGACACATAGCCCTGTATCCCATTTCACAACCGATATCCCTAATCCTAATCCTAGATTAGCCCAACAGCACACGTGTGCTCTGCACCCGGCACCACTAACTCGCGAATATAAAAGAGGCCCTCCGCGAGAAACAGGTGCCATATTCACACCTTCAGATCAATCATTATTCTGCCGGTCCGTGGGCACCATCAGTAGACATACTTTACCGATTTTACCGGTCTGTCAGCAAAAGTGCTGAGTTGTGGAAATTGTACTGTGCAACTCGACCAGAGAGCCTCCATATCGGCAACCCTCCGTAGAGTGCTGGGACCAACAATTTCGGCCGTTAGATCCATCCACAACTACGGAACAACAGTAAGTCCCCAGGGTTCACTAGAACAGGGTCGTCCGCCGAGGATCACTCACCACCATCACCATCCTCGTCACCACCGGCTCCGCCGGCTAATCAGCCTGAGGTTATACCTCCTTCCCTTCGATCTCCGTCACCCGCGTTCTCGGACGCACTGACGGAGAGAATCTTTCCCAATACTCCTACACAATCATCCGATTCATCGATCCTAATTTCCCCCAGAAGAAGTCCGTCCCCGACGAACTCCACGGACAGCGTGGAGTTCTTAGAGAAAATTCCTCCACCCCCACCTAGATCCTACTTCCAGATCCTAGGGAGTGACACTTTCGAGTCACTTATCACCCAATTCCCGCGGACTACTACCGCATCCATCCCTCGGGGGGCCTATTATCGGCCCTCATTATTTTAATCCTGCAGAAATCCGAACTGCCATCACCGGCCAAATCTCAACATCCAGTATCCCAGTATTCTTCCCGAATTCCCCCAATGCATTCCTAGTTCCAGTGGGATTCTTTTATAATCTTTTCCCTCCTTCTTCCGTTTTCATCCACGAAATAGATTGATCAAATTCCATCCGACTCTCCCGACTACTCGATATACATAAAGCGTATGCCCGTTACCGAATAGACTATAGCGGTATTTATGTAATAGGTTAAAATGTATAAAGTAATTATAATAAATCCGCCGATTGTTTATTAACCGTCTGTTATTAGCGTCATTTTCGTAAGCAACAATAAAAATAAATAATGTTAGTAAATATACATAAAATAGTTAGTAATAATACATAAAAATAAATAATGTTAGCAATTATTCTTCTCGTTCACTTATGAAACTCTCCATTAAATCTCGTATTCATTAAAACCTTGCCCTAACAAGCTCGCACGTGGTCCATTCCTGAGTTAAAGGGATTTCCCTGACTCGAAATTCGGACCAACGATCGCACCGCTCGTAGGACACAGGTGTCATAGCGTCTTTACGAGGCGTTGACCCTTATTCCGAAACGAGCAATAAAAGGGGTGCGTTCGACTCGCAATGTTTGCTTCCGAGCAGATACCTGCAAGTCAAGAGTCTGACCGACCTTTCACACTCCATCCTTTCTACTCCCTTCTCTCTTTAAATCCATTTTTCCGGAGTTCGGACATAATAATATATATATATATA
>NW_017305203.1:8037-11561 GCF_001594115.1 Trachymyrmex septentrionalis
TATATATATATATAGATAGATAGAAAAAATATATATACACAGATGTATATATATTTTTATAATAGCGGTAAGATCGAAAATAAGGAACGCAATCTTGGGTTTCAAATAATCTTAAAATTAATCTCTTGGTAGTGTTACGTCCAGACTCCACAGTTCTTTTCTTCGACAGGAAACTTTCGTCATCACAAAGAATTAGTGAGCAGTAAAACTTGAAATAGGAGCTGAGAGCAATAAATGCTCAGTTTTTAACTAACAACCCATCCGGGACTGAACCGTTGAGTTAGATATTTGAACCAAATAGACAAACCTTATCTCGAGGGCTATAAAATGAAATAAGAGCTGAGAACAATAAATGCTCAGTTTTTAACTAATAAACCACTCGGGACAGAACCGTTGGGTTGCTATTGAAACCAAGGGCCAGATAGGCGAAATTTAAGAATAAACAAACTAGACCTTATAAAATGAAACAGCGGGTGTGAGCAACAAATGACATGTGGCTCGCATCTATTAGACACTCGAGAAACGGTCGATGACGAAAGTTATAAACAATATCCCTAATCCTGGAGTGACTCAGCAGTACACGTACTCCGCTCTCGGCGTCACTAACTCGCTATATAAAAGGAGAGGTCCTCCACGAGGAGCGTCACTTCTTTTTCGGGACTCGAGAGTTACGTCACTTCTTTTTCGGGACTCGAGAGTTACTAGTCACCTCTCCTTCGGGACTCGAGAGTTATTAGTGCACCTTTTTTATTCGGCATTCGGCACTCAGCAGTCGCCAGTAAATCAAATTCCATCTCCGCAATTGCGAGTTCGCGATACGCGTTAGAGTGACTCGATCGGAGCCTTCACATCTGAGTGCCAACGTTCCGTGGGGTCCTGAGGCCAACGATTGCGACTGCCAGTCCTACCTACATCCGCAGAACGACAGTAAGTCCCATCCACACACGCATACACACTCACCCGCGTATATATATATAAAACCCAACCACTATAATTTACACCAAATTATAGTGCCGCGTCCGAACCGTCCGTTCAAAGGGTGGCTACGAAGCCGGGCCTATCGGGAGGCACGGAAGCTCTTGGACGAAGAGTTCAAGAGATATCTCGGGAGCTCACAAGACCAGAATCGTCCGGTCGAAGGTCGCCTACCACCGGTACCATCCGGATCACCACCGGCTCCGCCGGCAAACCACCCCGACACCGCTTCCCCAATACCGCTTCCGCCTCAAACACCTTCGCCCTTATCACCTCAGCCACCTCCCTCTCCTCCC
This sequence comes from Trachymyrmex septentrionalis, assembly GCF_001594115.1. Classification (NCBI taxonomy): domain Eukaryota; kingdom Metazoa; phylum Arthropoda; class Insecta; order Hymenoptera; family Formicidae; genus Trachymyrmex; species Trachymyrmex septentrionalis. The sequence continues at coordinate 9,309 of NW_017305203.1, forward strand.
CCTCGAACTCCTTCACCTGCGTTTTCGGACGCCCTAACAGAGGGAATATTTCCCGATACTCCACCACAACCATCTGATTCGTTCCATCCAACTCCCCCCAGAAGCCCATCTCCAACGAACTCCACGGACAGCGTGGAATTCCTAGAGGAAATTCCTCCACCCCCACCTCGATCCCACTTCCGGATCCAGGAGAGTGACACCTTCGAGTCACTCATCTCTCAATTCCCGCGGGTAACCGCCGCATCTATCCCTCAGGGGGCCTATACTATCGGCCCTCATTATTTTGATCCCCATGAACTCCGAAACGCCATTACCGGTCGAAACCCTACCTCCAATATCCCAGTATTCCTCCCAAATTCCCCCAATGCAATATTAGTCCCCGTAAGATTCTTTAACAATCTTTTCCCCCCTTCCTCCGTTTCCATCCATGAATTATGTTAACCCAACCTTATTCCCCTCCCTCCTTTAACACAGTGCATAGGTTAAAATAATAAATGTATAGCCGCGGTAAAATAGATAATAATGTAGCGCCGATAACTATAATTATATAGATTATAATGTATAGAGTAGATGTAATAAATATCATTATATAACCGATTAGAATATAACTACGTGTTTTCCTATTTGTCAATTAGCTTTAATAAATAATGTTACTGATCATTTGCCTCGCTCTGATTCTCTATTTTTAAAACCCGCCTGATAGAACAACGACCTCGTAAACACCCAAACCTTGCCCTTTCAAAGATTGCACGTGGTCCATTCCCGAGTTAAAGGGATTTTTCCTTGACTCGAAATTCGGACCGACGATCGCACCGCCCGTAGGAAACAGGCGTCATAGCGTCTTCACGAGACGTTGACCCATATTCCGAAGCGGACAGAAAAAAAAGGGTGCGTTCGACTCGCCGGTGTTTGTTTCCAGGCAAATACCTGCGAGACTAGAGTCTGACCGTCCTTCCACGCTCCATCCTTTTCTACTCCCTTCTCTCTCTCTCTAAAAACCCACTTCTCCGGAGTTTGGACGTAACAGTAGAAATACGCAAAATATCACTGTGTCGCTACCTCTGCTGCATCACCGCATCATCTGATGAAGAATTATCTACCCCAGTTCAAGCAGAAGAACAATGGAATGCCTACCGATATTTGAGAAATCTTCGGTGTGTCATCGCATTGGAAGGATGTCAAGTCTATCAATACAATAACAGTTTCATTAAAATTTGTAACGATTGCTACGAACGCGAGACAGTCGAATACAAGAAACAATTTTTAACCGTTTTTTCGCATAATTTAACGCACCAGAATACAATGTGTAATCAAACCAGATGTACAATTTGCAACAAGCCGATAGCGTGCATACAATCTGCAGAAGATTGTCCGAGCTGCATCGAATCATTTATACATGCTGACAGAGCACATCTGGACGCCGGGTGGGGCATACCATCGGTCTCCTCATGGACCCAAGATTAAAGAAATAATCCTTGAGTCATTTAAATTTGAAGACTATTATTATTTGACTTTAATATTTCATGTTCAGCGACACTCTTGCTTATTACAAATATAAAAAAAAGGGGAGAGAGAAAAAAATATATATATATATTTTTTGTTCTCTCTCTCTTTCTTTCTTTTTATATTATACAAGAGCGAAAACCTTTCAGATAATTTACTAAATCGAACAATGTTACTATATTCCCTTTTCTTCTCTAACGAAAACACAAAAATTAATGAAAACTCGCTCATCGGTTACAGCATATATACAAATGGCAGGACCCTGTTGGGCCACTTCTGTTGGAACGGCACAAGGCGAGAGACAGAGGCTTATTCAGCAAAAAACCATCAGTGATGTGTTTATAGATACCTAAAGAAACTCCGATGTGTTATCACATGGGAGAACCGTCTGATATATCAACATTGTGGCTACTACCTTAAGATTTGCCAGAGATGTTACACGCATCTGTCAGACGACATAAAATTTATTTATTCACCTATGTACACACATCATCTAATTCACATAAACTCGGTATTCCGAGAAGCAAAATGTACAGCCTGCAATGAAATAATGGTGATAGCCAAGGATGTGATAGACTGTCCCGGTTGCCTCAAACAGTTTCAACAAATTAATAGAAATCCTTATATGAAACAACGTTTAGACTTAGGCTGGGGATTATCAATAGCCAGCATGCCAGCCAGCAACATGAATTCGCCGATGTTTGATGCATAGCACTTCATAACCAATAACAAACAAGTGGTTCCCCCCCC
>NW_017305203.1:12552-12987 GCF_001594115.1 Trachymyrmex septentrionalis
GATATAGACAGCAGTTAGATCGCGGAACATATAAACAGCCAGTTCGATAGCAGAACATATAGTTAATCAGATAGATAGCGGAGCAGATTTTTCTCGAAGTCCGGAGCGATCGAGCGATAAGTCGCGACAATCAAAATTTCGTAAAATCAGTGAGTCGATCGCGAAATTTTAAGTGTGAACAAAAACTACCATCGGGATTCACCCCAAATCAACAGCCAGGAAGTCCGTTCAACATAACATCCGACGCCACCTTCTCTGCGGTTGGGCCCTACATCACCAGTAAGTTCAAATTATTTAATATCGAGTGGTCCCCTCCCCCCGTCTTTCCCTCTTGCTTTTTGGGGACCCATTAAAAACTATAAAATTTCTAGTGCGTTCACGCCGTCCATTCGCCCCTCGTCGCCGCCGCCTGACGAGAACCGCCCGCCGATCGCG
>NW_017305203.1:13488-17808 GCF_001594115.1 Trachymyrmex septentrionalis
TAATTTATTTAAACTAAACCCCTCCTCGTATTCTTAAGCTCGCCCGAGATTGCACTTAGCCTTCTCCCCGGTCACTCGGATTAAGTTCCATGACCGAAAGCCAAGGCATACGGCCGTACTGGCACAGCTGGCGTTAAAGTGCGCCCCTCTCGGCACACTGACCCAGTTTGGGCCCTTTCTCAAAGTACGTCCGACTCGTGTGTCCGTTTAGCGGAGCACGAGCAGAGGATTCCGCTTCGTCCTCCGTTCGACCCCCGGCTCGTTAGGAGCCTCAGGACGAAGCGAAGCGCCTCCCGATTTGCGTCGGTCCTTCCCCACGGCTCCCTTGCGGTCCGGAGCCCGGACACGACCAAATCGGTCTAACAATTCGGTTCCTCGTTACGTTCACCCCCTCAACTCCGCATGCGCGCGGAGTTTGGACGTAACACATGGATATGAATATATTGTTACGTCCGGCGGACTCACGCAACTCTTTTCTTTCGTAGAGATCTGGAATCCCTCGAAACAAATTTTATCTTCTTTCCTTTTTTTTTCTCTATCTTAAAAACTAAAACAAGGAATCCGGTATCTCCTCGTGAATGTCGCTCCGAGATAAAAATCAATAATAAATACCTGTGAAAAGCGTAAGACCGGTGCCAAGATTAACGGTCAAGTCGCGGACGATTCTCGCAAATTACAAAATTTAAGAAACGGCACGCGACGTTCAGGGGTAGATTCTGGGTGGTCCCGTGGCGACGATACATGCGCGCCTTCTCGGCGCCCGAGACGCGCGTTTCCCCATAAATCTTGAGGTTATAAAATTTTGGACTTTCCCACTCTACAGATTCCTGTCAACATCCTTTTCTCCCCCAAAATCTTGACCAACCCAAAGGAAAGTCCTACTACCAGCCAACGAAACCTATTCCACCAATCCAAATTTGAGTAAATCTGGGGCGATTAGTATAAAAATCGCGGTTCCGCAACCCTTGCATCAGATAACAGATTTTTCTCTAAGTTCCGGAGTTTTACTTGTCCCGATAGGGTCAGTGAGTTGGTCGCGATACTCAAGGTTCTCGATAAAGTCAGTGAGTTGGTCACGTTACTCAAAGTTCCCAATAGAGTCAGTGAGATCAATTGTATCATCGGGATTCAAGTTAAATCAAAAGCTTGTTTCCTGATCGAGGAAGTCGAAGCTGAGTAATATCCGACGCCACCCTCTCCGCGATTGGGGCATCTTGCATCGCCAATAAGTTTCCAACTACTTTAGATCAAGTGATCCCTCCCCGTCTTTCCCCCTTTTCTTTTCTTTGGGGACCCACGTTAAAGATAAAATTTTTTTAGTGCATTCACGCCGTCCATTCGCCCCTCGTCGCCGCCGCCTGACGAGAACCACCCGATCGCGCCGACTCGCCGCCCGCGCCCGGATTTTCCACTAAAGTCAACTGACAGTCTCGGATCCAACTTTCCCCATACGATTCCCCCTAGCAACCCTCTCTCCATCCCTCGAAATCTCATATTCCCGAATCTCCAATCCATCCCCGATTCCCCCTGCAAATTTCCCCCCGCATCCACTATCTCATCCCCTCCAATTGATACCACCCCCTCAATCTCACATAATGGCTACTCTGCCGCTGTCCCCTTTCCTCTTCTTTTCCATGATGTCCCGCAACTCCTAGAGTACATGGCACACTTTACCCCCTCCAACCAAGATTTGGAGATTTGGTAGTCGTGAGGATCGCAGGATCCGACGGCCTGTTCTCGGTTCCGGTAGCGTCCCCCTCGATCTTTTCTCCCTCAATCCCTATGATCCTAGCCAGTATTAATAGCACCTTCCCCCTTTCTTCCTCTCAAATCCACTCACCTCCTTCCCTATTTATACTCTCGTTATTTTCTCCGCAACTCCTCCTTTCCATTCTACCACAATATTTTACACATACACACTCTCACACCTCCATAAATACTTACACATAATCCAGAATAGAAAACCAAAAATTGTATAGTTATATTTACCTGATAAAATTGTATTTATATTTTATTCAAAGAAATGTATCACTCCAGTTTTTTTTTCTTAATTATATCATTGTAAAATTAACTTCTCAGTAGTCATTATTTAAATAATACCTCTCCTCGTATTATTAAGCTCTCCCGCGATTGCACTTCGCCCTCTCTCCGATCACTTGGATTAAGTTCCATGACCGAAAGTCAGGGCATACGGCCGTACTGGCGCAGCTGGCGTTAAAGTGCGCCCCTCTCGGCACACTAACCCAGTTTGGACTCTTTTTTGAAATACGTCCGACTAGTGTGTCCATTTAGCGGAGCACGAGCAGAGGTTTCAACTTCGTCCTCCGTTCGACCCCGGCTCGTTAGGAGCCTCAGGACGAAGCGAAGCGCCTCCCGATTTGTGTCGGTCTTTCCCCACGGCTCCCTTGCGGTCCGGAGCACGACCAAATCGGTCTAACAATTCGATTCCTCGTTACGTTCACCCCCTCAGCTCCGCATGCGCGCGGAGCTTGGACGTAATAGTATTCTAACTGATTATTACATGTTTCGGCTTCTAGATTAGGTCTTCTTTAGATATAATAAATGCAATGTTGTTACATCAATAAAACGGTATTAACAGTCATGAAATTTGATGTTAACGTATATCGAAAGACCAGATGAAAACTGAACAGAGGATCGAAAATTGCTTGCTAAAAGATTGGAAGACCAATTGAAAAGAAATTCTTCATGTTTTAATAACAATGTAAATTTAATTAATTATATTAAATTCTAAAGCAAGCAAATACGTTACCTCGATAAAACACTCACCAATTTTTCAGAAAAGTTATTATATTTTGTTGATACTATACTCGTCAAAAATTATTTAGTCAGTGTAATTATAAATAATTATATGTAGCCGTAGTCCAATAAATAAGAGCAACAAGGTCATATATTCCATAAAAAATTCTCTAATAAATAAAAATAATAATCAAATTATATGAAAAAAATGTAAAATTAGTCACAAAATAAAATTAAAGATGTATAACTGTTCCGATGGTACAACAATGTAGTATAAAATCAAGCGTAACAATTATGATGCATGGTATGTAAGACGAGGAGACAGTTAAAAATGCGAATTACCGAAAACCGAAATCATGTACACTGGAACACGTCTTCTGTTATAACCAATCGTAGATTAGAAACTAGAACATGATTTCGATTGGGTTAATATTGAAGTCCTTGATAAAGAACCATGTTATAATAAACGGTTAGTTTCGGAGATGGCTACATATTAAAAAACAAAAAAATAGCCTTAATCTTCATACTGATACTGAGGGTTTATATAAAGCATATATTCCGATTGTAAACAAGGTCTGACTTTATATTGTATTACCAAGTTCATACTTGATCGAATATTTTTCGTTTAATCAGTATGTCAATCTTTTGAGTGAGCAATTTCCGATTCTCTGTTCAGCTTTCATCTGGTCTTTCGATATACGTTAACATCGAATTCCACTATTAACACCATTTTATTGATGTAATAATATTGCATTTGTTATATCTGAAGAAAGCCAAATCTAAAAGCTGAATGTAATAATCGATTAGAATACAATATCTTTTATTTTGTAATGTCTTAATTTTTCAACATAAAATTTATTTACGTTAAACTCTTATATGCCCTATTATATTGTATTTGTTATTTATTGATATTAAAAGTCCTTTATTATCATTAATCTTCAGTGGAAACTTGAACGAATACCACCGAGGTTGATTTAAAAGTCGCGCTTACCTCGAAATCCGTAGGCTCTTGGACCAAACATATCAGTAGTAGGTACCTCAAGATCTTAAATCATTCCCAGAGTCGAGTAGAGACCCAGCCGAGGACGCTTTTCCGCTGAAATCTCTAGCATCTCCGCCATCACCGGTCCCTCCGGCTCGACCCGCTCGACCGGTTCAACAAAATGGATTAGAGGCAATCCTCCTTTTTCTCCTCCGTGATCTCCGTTACCTGCGTTATCGGACGCTTTGACGGAGCGCATTTTTTTCAGACACTCCACCGCTACCTCCCGTCTTCTCCATTCAGTCCGTCCCCCCATCACCTCGCCCACCATCTCCTGCTAATTCCAAGTCGAACGTGAAAATTCTGGAAAAACTTCCCGCTCCTCCCCCTCCTGGGCACAATTACCATTGTATACATTTAGGCAACACTTTTGATTCCATAATTAGCCGTTTTCCACGAATCCTCTCCCGTAGAGCGCACATACAATCGGCCTCCCGATTATTTTGATTCTGAGGAAGTCTGAGCCATAGTCGGCCAATCTTCTGGAATTCATATATATATATATATATATATATATATAT
>NW_017305203.1:17908-26387 GCF_001594115.1 Trachymyrmex septentrionalis
ACCTCAGAAGTTAATGATGTACATACAAGTCTTCTGAATTGCTTATTGTATAATTATATGTTTATAAAAATAATTTTTATATTAGTTTCAAACGTATGTTAAAATGATAGATGTTAAGCGTAATTATTGCACAGAACGTATTTTTTATCAAAATATATTGTAATACACTTCACAATTTAGTAATAAATTCGAACATTGTTAATATGACTTACATCATTTTCCATTTATTTTAGAATCATTAGACCTCGTATTCACTCCCATCGCTTTTCAGAGATCGCATGTGGTCCGGTCCCGAGTTATAAGGATTATGTTCCTTGATTCAAAATTCGGGTCGATGTTTGCACTGCTTATCGGAAACAATTGTTATAACGTCCGTTTAGGACGTTACCCACATTCCGGAGCGATAAAAAATGCGTCCGACTTTCAGGTATTCGCTTCCGCGCATATACCTGTAAGATAGAGTCTAAGCATTCTTCAATACTCTCTCCACTTTTCTTTATATCCAAGCGATCCTGAAAAATAAAATTTCCAAAGAGTTGGACGTAACAAAACAATTAAATAAAATTTCTAGCAATAAGTAATGTAGGATAAAGTTGCTTTCTTCATGTCAAATTTATGGAAAATATATTTAAGTTTTATCAGTAAAAGTGTAAATTGATAATAGTCATATTTTGAGGTATGTAAAATTTTTTATCAAAATTGCCGATTTTAATCATTCAAAAGAAAGGGTCCCTATTATGAGATATAAGAGTTTTTTTATATGATGTAATATCTCATAAGAGAGAGGAAACTAAGAAAAAAATAAATAAGCTTTTTATACATGTTTTTACTATAACCAAAACAATAAAATTAATAAGAAAAAATTTACAGATAATTAAGAGTCAACGCGGTTGATGCGTATAAAATTCAATAAATAATAACAATTCCAATAATTAAATAAATTAAACAATACAATATAAAGCTAAGAACCAATACAATATAAAGCTACTCAGGATAATGTATGAATAACAATATTATTGTAAGCAATATAAAAACGTACAGACGTTACGACTCCTATCGGTTTCCTCCTCAATGTTAAAAAATAAATTTAAATGTTACTGGTAATTACGCAAGACGTTCAATATATAAAAAGCGCATGTATACTCGCATGTTGAAAATAATAATTATGAAATGATACAGCCTAGATTCAATCGGCTTCCCATCAGAATTTGCTCAAGCAGAACAACAAGTCATGATAACGTCAAAATTGATCGAAAATGATTGAAAAATGACTTTTAATGATCATTTTGGAATCATTTTGACATCATTTGGATACAATAATGACTTATTCTGCTTGGATGTTGTTTATTCCATAAGTTTATTCCAGAAGTCATATAATCGTATAAAGTCTATAATACCGTAAGCGCGCTTCCTCTCAAATTTACAATAGGTTGGTCCAGTGAAAATTAATGTGATAAAGATGCATGTGCCCTTCATATTCTTTTTGCAACTATAATAAATATAAAATTACCTAATTAATAATATTAATTGTCATTCAAGATACCAAAATTGTGTCATTATACGACTGTTTTATATAAAAGAATTGAACGTCAATTACAATAAAAGATAAATAATAAATACCTGCTGATTATTCGAACAATCAAAATAATTAAAAAAATATAAATTGAGTACTAAAAATAATTAATAACAGAAAGAAATATCAAACGGGTCTTAATACTGTCGAATTCTGAGATGTAAAGCTAGAACATTCGATATATTGAAATGATTCTGCCATCTAAGGGAAGTGGTAATAGAAATGATGTAGAAAAGATCCTAGGAATGAAAATTCAACGATGTAGAAAGGAATTGTAAGAGGAGTAGATATATGTCAGACAGTGGATCGGTATCCATCTGTCTATTCAAACCATACGCTTGTTTTTTAATGTGGATCATTTCAGAAATAATTTTTTTTTAGAGTAAAGCCCATTATCCAATATTTCGACTTCTCCTCATTTAAAATCGTGATTAAAACTAGTACAATGATCAGAAATTACTGATGGAGATCTTGTTCTCTTGTTAATATCAGATCGATGTTCATTTATTCTATTTTATAATCTCCTTTTTGTCTGATCCACGTAGCTAGCCTCACAATTCAAGTAATTATATAGACTACATCCTGTTTTGAAGAAATGATCCAAACGGTTCTTACCTCTGTGTATAAATTTCTTAAGGGTGTTAGGAATGATGAAAGCTGTCTTGAGATGTATGCCTAGCTATAGGTATAAAGACTATCTCTCAGAAATGAATGTTACAAACGGGATAGTAAAATATTTTCGGTTTTTGTTAAGCAACTTTGTATTAGGGTGGGGATAGCAGTGGAATTTAAGCCTTTGTCTGATTATGGAAAAAATAAACACAAGTAGATAGCCATTATCTAGAAGAATGCTTATGATATTTTCGAAATTTTTTTGATGAAATTGCGGATGGGAAAGTAAAAGAATTCTATCCATCATACCATACACTACTCCTTTTTTATGACCAATAGGATAGTTCGAATAGAAACTGAGATACCTATCCAATGATGTTGATTTCGAATACCTGTAAAACATGATAAAATGTTCGTGTAATATCACTGTGACATCCAAAAAATTGAGTATGTTGTCATTGCTAATTTCGATAGTGAATTGTCTTTTATGCAAGAACTAAAAGTGTCTAATATGTAATTTTACTGTGACTGTGAAGCTGCCAAAATAATGTCATCTACATATCTGTAATATAAAGGCAATTGCAATGACAACCTCTCTATTGCCTGCTTTTCTTAATCTTGTAGAACTATTTCTGCTATAATAGGGGACAAAATGATCCCATCAGTGCTATAAAGCTGTTTGTAGAATAATCCGTCAAAGACAAAAAATGTGAAATTAAAAATAAAATTCATAATAATCAGGAACACTTTTTGTTTTTTTCGTATTATTAACTATGTAATTCCATCTTTTGATTATATTTTTTTGTGTTAACTCAATCGAAACATTAGTAAAGAACGAAATCACATCCAGTAAGCCAAAATATAATCTGATTCAAAATATCTTCCTTTTAGTTTCTTTAACAATTGGAAGCTATTTTCCACATGACTATGTGTTATTAGAATGCTTTTCTTAATGATGTAATGTAAATAACAAGAAAGCTTGTACAATGGACTATTAATCGAGGATACTATTAATCTCAACGGAACGTTCTGTTTGTAGATTTTAGGTGCGCCGTAACATCTAGAAATAGTTCCATCGGTAGTGAAAAGTCTTTTATACTATATGTTAATTTGTTAATAAATGTTTTCTCAACAACTTTATAAGTACAATATATTGCACAAATCATTAGTGAGCTTTCTTGTGGGGTCTCTCTCTATTTTTACGTGTTCTCGTCTGAAAGCATATTCTCTATTTTCAGATTATATATAAGTCTGTCAATAGCAACGGTGATGTTTCCCTTATCTGTCTTAATAAAAAACAAATCCGGATGGTTTTTAATAAACTTTTTTGTACTTTTATTTCATTTAATTAATGTAATTTCGTCACAATTCAATGATGGACTATTAGTGGATTATTGGTGTAATTTATTTAATATGTTAACCGAATGGTTTCTAATGTAATTAACTATATTATTCGGACAATTAAATACATTGCTTTCAATTTTTTTAAATAAATTTTATTATAGTTTTTTCTTTGTTATCTTGAGTCACAGACAGGTCCAAATCGGTCATCTAGTAATAAGTATTGGATATTATGTGGAACATTTAAATTGACAAATCATTTCTTATGTACCCTCTAAAGGATTAACAATTAATTTAAGGATTTAACAGTGTTAAAATTGTTAGGAGAAATATGCACGTCTTTTTGAAAATCCGTTACCTGATCACTACTTTTATTAACGGAGATCCCACAATTAAGCTGTGTGTCATCTATTAGTTGGAATGTCACAGTGCTATTGTTTTGAACCTTATACGAGTACTTAATTGGCTGTATTCGTGAATTAATAAATAAATTCTTTTTATAAAAGTAAAATGTTTGAAAGTACCTAAACAATTTCAAAATATAAATAATAAAGAGCATGCAGTCACAACAATAGATGTTAGCACAAGTCATATATTTAAAATTCACAAATAAATAAGTATTATAGATGTTTCGGTCAAGATTTGATCATTATCAGTACACACAAGATGACAAAAAGTCAAAATCTTACAAACTAAATATAACGCTAGTCGGAAGATGTTACAATAGTGTTGAATTAAAATTACATGAAGAATTACTAAGTAAAAGTTACATAAAATTACAATAGCAATGTTTGGAAATTATTTCAACATTTTAATTCGTCATCTTGTATGTACTGATGATGGTCAAATCTTGACCGAAACGTCTACTTATTTATTTATGAATTTTAAATGTATAATTTGTACTAACATCTAGTGTTGTGGCTGTATACTCTTTATTATTTATATTTTAAATTCTTATTTTTAATAAGCCAATTTATTTTTTTATCTACATTGCTCTTTAAATTACATAATATTTAAAGTTTATTCTTGGTGAATAAAAAATGCATTTTGAATGGTCAATGGTAAAATATTAGTAATATTCTTAGATGTCTTGTAAATATTTAATCTAATTTGATTTAAAAAATTATACAAATTTCTAAGTTTCAGTTTTAAAATCCTTTTCACAAAATTCCGTTGAATGAATGCTATATAGCTGTTTGTTATACTTAAAATTAAAAAAACTATTATAAAACTAATATTGTGTTTTAAAAAACTATTTAAATGTGTGGGCACCAACTCAAATTTAAGACATAATCTAATAAATCTAATTCCAATCCTAATTGCAATGCTTAATTTTACTAGTTTTTAACAAAAACTTTTAAGTAACATACATGTGCGAACGCCAAAATGTAATCTAATAAAGGAGAAAAAATTGGGAATATAACACATTATGTAAACAAATTTAATTATATAATTATTATGCTATAACATAATAATTATATAATTTTTCGATGTGTGTGTGTGTGTGTGTGCGCGCGCGCGTGCGTGCGTGTGTGAGAAATCTTAACAATAATAGAATCATCATTTTTAACATATCATTTGATAATATATATAGTTTAAGTTGTTTAGATGCTGTCATATTAGTTAGGAATATCCTGAGTATCTTATATTACGACTTCAACGCCTTGCGGTTTCATGATCTCATTTTTACAGTTAAACAAATTATATCACGTGTTTTCCTATTAATACGATCTTACTCTAAGACTGCAGATTTTATTACCCAATATTTATTTTTATACAATAAAACAAGATCTTAAGATTCTAATCTCAATAAAATTTGGCAACATCCAATTTCACAAATCTTTTTTTACAACGACTGCACGCATGATCCAATAATGAATTTTCTACGTATACTCGTACTAACCAGGTTTCACACTAAGAGTAATAAATTCAAGATAGAACTAAATACATTCGCTTATTAGTTTAACAGAAATCTTGCTATCTTATATTATGAGTTTATCCCATAATAAGCGATTTTATCCAATATATAGAATAGAAGTACAAAATCTTTAAACTTTTGATCTTAGTTATTATTCGCCCTAAATAAATAATGCTTTTCTTTCAAAAGAAAAATAATTTATATACATTTGTATATCTATATATATATATATATACATATATACATACATCATATATACATGTATTAGAATAAAACTCAAGGATGAAACAAGATATTTGTATATGCTTTTATAGAAAGTAACCATATATGTATGCACGCATATAATCTAGCTATAATAAACAACCCTTCCTTTTTCTCTTGAATTTAAACAATTATTCAATCATCGGTTACATACGAGTTACCAGAGTGCAACAGTAGGTGGATTACTCAAGAAAAAGAGACAGAATCTTACATAGTGACCAGGCAACATCACTGGTATATTTATAAATATAATATGTAACAAATCTCCGATGTATCATTAAATGGGAGAGCCGATCGATGTTCCAACATTCTGGTAGTTGGACTAAGATTTGCGAAAGTTATTATAAACGCAAGCCTGCCAATTTAAGATACAATTATTTGCCCGTGTTCACCCATTACTTAGTCCATATGGACGCAATGTTTAAACAAACAAAATGTATTAACTGTAATAAAATATCAGTCACTGATTACTATTATCACTGTAATAAAATATCAAAGTTATTACTGATCATAGCTCATCATGAATTCGATTGATAGAATGTTAGGATCTTAGACACTGAAAGATTTTTAAGCAACTCAGCTGAGACAACGTTAAAAATTGAAAAAGACTGATTTTAATGACAGTGACGTCATGTGGTTTAAGTGGAACGTAATTATGACATGATTTTAAATACTAAAATGGTACGTCGTTAGTATTAACTCAAAATGACGTATCGCTGACGTCTATACAGAGTGTTTTAGAAATAGTTGGCCAAACTCTAAGAGCATATTCCATTCATTGTAAAGATAAAAAAACCCATTAAACATTGTTTCGGAAATGCTTTCTTTCCAAGTTATAAACATTTCTTATTTAAATTATATATATTTATATCGGACGGCATGCCTCGTTTCTACGTTTTATGAATTGTATTTCTATTTCACCTTTTAAAGTAAACAAAAAGTTATTAGATAGGTTTGTATGAAATTGGAATCAGTCTTTATTTTTTTAAGCATTTAAGAGTGAAGATAATATTCATTAACATGGCAATTTATTCTAACATCGAATTGGCAGATGTCAATTTCATGTATGGGTGAACTAATGAAAACTGCAGAAAAGCTCACTATCAACAAATCTTTCCGCAAAGGCAATGCCCTGCTAAAAATACCTTTTAGTTCGGTCCATCCCATTGCTTGGCTTGCACGTTTTCCTGATTTGAATCCTTCGGATTTTTATTTATGGGGACATCTTAAGACCCTCGTGTACGATACTCCTGTTGCTACTGTGGAAGTACTCCGAAATCATATTATCGCTGTGTGTGAAAAAATACGAAATACTCTCCGAGAATTTTTGAACGTCTTCTACAGTCCATGCGACGTCGATATGAAGCATGCATCGATGTGGAAGGAAATCATTTCCAGCAATTTCTGTAATAAAAATATAGATATAAGTATAAAATAAAACAACAATAATACTAATTTAAGTCTAATAAAATATAGGTATAAAAAAAAGGTTAATAACATATAGATAATAAAATATAGGTATAATTATAAAATAAAATATTGGTATAAGTATAAAATAAAAAAATATTTATAACTTGGAAAGAGGAAGCTTTCCAAACCCATGTTTATATGACTTTTCTTCGTCCTTACAATGAGTGGAATTGTTCTTAATGTTTAGCCAACTATTTCTGAAACATCCTGTATATGTGGATATGATTTATATGCCCAAATTTTGACATGAAATAGTGTAAACACTGTTTTCATGACATTTTATACAATTTTTTCGTATTCATTTTTTTTTTTTATTATTTTTTCTCAATAAAAATATGTATAGAACTAATTTGATGTATAGAATTGTTCTTCTTGGTAAATCTTAAGATGAGCTCTCGCACTTTCGATTTTGATGAAATTATGCTCGATGATTTGATGCATTTATCAAACGATGTTATTATATATATTAGGGCTACGTTCCAAAACGTCTTCTTCAAGAAAAATTTTACTTGAAATGTTGTAAAAAATATACATTACATATATATCATCCGAGTAATCATGGCAATAAGAGTCGACACAGATTATTGGTGTGTATATATATTTATTCGAATATCATATAAAATCAACTATCCAAACTACGCAAACATTTCAATCCTTCATTTAGGATTCTCTTCAATGCTATTCTTCATCTATATAACGCTTTCAACTCGAGTGTCAAAAATATAAAATTAAATTAAATTCTTAGTTTTTCGTAAATATTCGTAAATATTCGTGGGACGTAGAGTGGCGTTGTTTGAGGACGGAGAATTTATAGGTTTTTCAAACAAACAACGCCGCTCTGTATCCCACTATGAATATCTTCGAAAAACTAAAAATTTCTAAGATCTTGTCTCAATTTATGTAATTTTTCGTAAAAGTTTTTCGGTCAAGAATGTATTTCATATTTATATATAATTAATTTCATTATTTAGTAAATCTGTCAATTTAATGAGGAACTGTGTCGGACGAAGGAATGCGTCACATCAGTAATTTATCAGAACAAATTTTACGAGTATATGTAATGCAATTTTTAATGTAATATATGTTTTAATTATATATTTTTGACACTCGCGTTGAAAGTGTTATATAAATAAAAGAATAGCATTGAAAAGAATCTTAAACCAAGGATTGATACGTTTGCGTTTATTTTATATGATATTTGAATAAACATATACACAATAATTTGTGTCAGTTCTTATTGGCACGATTACTCAGATGATTTTATTCATTAGAGCCTATAACTTCCATATTATTACATATATATA
>NW_017305203.1:26487-29906 GCF_001594115.1 Trachymyrmex septentrionalis
AGTTTAATATGCTATGGTTAAAAGATTAAACATGGAGAACGTTTGCGTTATTTTGATGTTATTTAGAGCTTTATTCCCAAGTAGCACACAGGACCTAAAAGCACTATAAAAATGTATATAAGCGCTTTACTACGGGATTTACAATAGAAGTTATAGCGATCGTAGAGTCTTAAATCGTAAAAAATTAATCAATCACAATCCAATATAAGAAGAGTACTCGATATATGATTGGTGAATTTTCTACGATTTAAAACTCTATGATCGCTACGACTTCTATTGTAAACTCCTATTACAGGCGCTGTTGTGCTACTTAATTGTAAAAATTTATATAGTATTGCAATTGATACGTCTAAAAATCGAGTAAACAAGCTTATATTATTTATTGTCATTTTTAGATCATTTTAACGTCAAAATGACGATAAATATTGTCAGTTTATTTATGGGGTAAACATCACTTTACATCAATTGTTGACGTAATAATAGTAACGTTAATAGACTTTGACATAATCACGTCATAACAACGTCTAAATGACGTCGATAACAAATAATTGACGACGTTTACGGGTTGAAAAAAATGATGTCAAAATTTTGATGTAACTTTATTAGCTAGGAAACGTTTAACGTCAAAATTTATTTTTATAAAATTACAAAAGAATAATCTAAACTTACAGTCTGACATACGGATTGTATAAATCAAGCATATATTGATATTCTTAGTGAGTTATAAAATTATATTCATATGATCTTTAATTGCATACTCACGATTTTTATAATTTACATACCGATTAACCTTAAGCATTCTTTCTTTATTTACATTATTTTTATCTTAACGTTTTTACATCTTTCTAACGTCTAATCATTGATTTTAATTATTAATTTATCTGATTTGTGTAACTATTTCGTTTATTTTATGTGTTCGCTTTCCACTCTTGCCTGCAGATGAATTTTTGAACATTTCATTTGTTTAAAGATTTTTTTCACTTGATCACAACTCAATGCCTCTTAAGCTGCTTTTTTGAAATTATCATCAGTCTGTGCCTCTTTGAGTGATTTTGAATTTTTTAATCTGAGTTAGGACTCACTAGTTACGCAAGGCTGTAAAAAAATCTCCATTCTAAAGTCGAGAGCACATAGAAAAAGGTGAGGCCGTAAGATATAATCGTAACATTGGATTCGCTACTGGTATTACCGTCTCTACTCTGATTGACTAATTCGCTTATTGCTTACGTGTTACGGCTTTACGTTTTTGTATGTGTCATGGGCTTAATTCTTTGTACATTGCTGAATATGGTCCCAAATGTGACTAAAACGTTCGATTTTTTAAGCAAGCTAAATATGTTTATGTTTTAATTTTATTAATTGTGTGATTTGTTATGAATTTTGCGCACCAAATACTGCGCCATACTCTCATTTGGCCTATTTTTCTAACAATTTTTGTAACAAAGTAATGGCCATGACCAGAGAAGCAGAAAAATGTCCTTACTGCCTCTTAAAATTATTTCATTATATCGATGCAAGCACGCTTGGATTCAGGCTAGGGGCTGCCCATGGGCCTAAGGCACACGCATAGTCCGATACCTGGCGTTTTATAAACAGCTTTTCCTTTGACTATATCCTAAGCAAAGGACAGAAAGGAAGGAAAAGAAAAAAAAGGAAAAAAAAACGAGGAGAATGAATTTAGACATATAAACACATATATAAACTCACGTGTGTGTGTGTGTGTGTGTGTGTGTGTGTGTGTGTGTGTGTGTGTGTGTGTGTGTGTGTGTGTGGGTGGGTGTGTGTGTGTAATTTGTGAATAAGAAATTGTAGAAACCGAACGATAAAATAATATTAGCTATTATTAAGACTTAAAAATATATTTATAGGAACTAATCACATTATAATAAAAGTATATATATGTTCATAGATAATAGCAAAAAAAATATATAAATATATACATATATCGACAGTATTGCAGAGGAATGTTTAGTATCTACTACAAATATTTGTATATATATTATTCTATCTTTCCATAATTCTAATTGTGACGTAAAATGCGCGTGGTCTCTAATTGCTTACGTTAAAAGATTACGTTTCTTTTCTATTGAAATTTAAATAAAATTCTTTTCCTTTAAAAAAATATATATATATATTATAATAATAAAAAAAGAGAAAAATGAATAAATCACCTGATTGTCGAGGTTGAAGAAACTGAGTTTTCTTTCACTAATAATCTTCTTTAATCATCGAATGTGAAAAGAAAGAAATCTCACAAATTAATTATATATTTTATTTAACTCCGATATATTCCTTCATTCGAAGAACTCATCCTGTCCGTCATCACCAACCTCCGCAATGGTGACAATTAATAAATTAACTTCACTTGTCATTTTCTCTGAATTAGTCTATAAAATTCCCGACGAGAAGCATAGCGATGACTGATGTTAAAACACGTAAACTCCAGCTAAGACTGGGAAGTAACATCTACCCATGAGGCACGATTAGTCTAAGGGTGGGGAGCTCTAGGAATGCTAACCGATAAAGAAACTCACCCATAGAAAAGAAAGAGAAAAGACTTCGATTCGTGCCGGACGATATTCACCAGAAAATATTCTTATACCTGTATCCTACATTTTACATTTTTCCTTCTATCGTGCAGAAGGAAAAGAAAAGCACGGGCAAAGAAATAAATGCAAAATTAAATAAAAGATATCCGTGTGTAAATGCGAAAAAAGGGAAGAATATAAATCACGCCCTTTTTTATCAAAAAAGAGAGGAGAGAAAAGCTGTATGTATATTAGTATATTCATGTAATTTCAATAAGCATATATACGCCTAGGCGTTATATGTTCTTCGCTTCCTCTCCCAAAAATTGAATTTTTTAAATTAAATTACAGTACATGAAATGCCTGTATACCACTACCTTTGTTGCATTTCTAGTCAACGAGAAGAAGAATCATCTGCATCAACTCAAGCAGTGAGACGCCTACCAATATCTGATAAAGCTCCGATGTGTTACCATAATGGGAGAACGAATCTATCAATACATCGGCATCTTTTTTTAAGATTTGCGGCTACTGCTACGAAGAGGTAATAGCCGAATGGAGAAAGCAATACATTTCCGTCTTTGCACATACTCGTATGCTAATTCAGACAAACTATGCGACCTGCAGTACAGCAATCATGCGAGTATAGCCTGCGGAGAAATACCCGAGCTATATCAAAGAATTTACACATGCTGACAAGGCATATTTGAACGCAGGATGAGGAATACCAGCTGTCTCCACATGGGTTTAGGATTATGAAACAACTTTCGAGCGGTTCCTAATCTAATGTAAGCATTTCATGTACAGATGTTGGTTAGATAATCCCTCTTCCTCCCCTCCCACAGCATTTTGTTGTAATTTTATGAAAAGAAATACATGTATATATATATA
>NW_017305203.1:30440-31212 GCF_001594115.1 Trachymyrmex septentrionalis
TGGATCAGAAATTATTTTAATAAACAATATTTTTTTTAATCTGTGCTCCAATAAGAATATATGGAAATGTATTATAAAATAAATGATAAAAATCTCAATTTTTTAATTTAAGTACATTATGTATTCAAGATTATTTATATTGCGAGTTATATTGCGATGCATGAACTAGTTCAATAAATAAATAAAATATTTATTTATTCTATATACTTGTAACTCAGCAAATCGCAATAAAACTTTGCATAAATTATTTTGAATATTTAAAATACTTAAAAGAAAAATATAAATTTCTTTATCATTTTTTAAATTTTAATTTTTTTTAACAGTAAAAATAATAACAAATAAAATAAATAAACTACAATAATATGTTTTATTAAACAAAAATATAATTTCATTTTCACAACTTTCATATAATTTATTTGAAGTTTTTTTTTTGTAAATATTAAACACACTCCCAAATTTAATTTTCTTTGCAGGGACTGTACGTCTAACATACATCTTTAAGGTGCACTATAGAATAAAATTTAAAATTTTTAGAACAGAAAGAATTAGTTGTATAGTATACATATCAATACCAGAGCCAGTTTAAGAAATTTATAGCCCAGAGTCTAAAGTTCAAATGAAGTTCTCTTTACTCAGAATAATAGTCCGATAATAGTTCTGTTACTAAAAAAAACCTGTTTTCCATCTAATTTTAATATATAAACAATATATAATGTTTATATATGTAATAACGATGTAAAGACTCTTAAATGTAAACGTAAATAATCAAACA
>NW_017305203.1:31312-48097 GCF_001594115.1 Trachymyrmex septentrionalis
ATGTCTTCCATTTCTATACTCTAGTAACTTTATGTTTTCCATTTTTTATACTCTGCAAATATGATTGTTTGTACAACGACTTCTGTCTATGCTTATAGGTACAAGATACATATAGTTGTGAATGTTACAAAAGAAGCACATATTAAAGATAATTTATATTTTATTGAGATTTAGTGTATATTAGAAAGATTTAGGTATTTACATATAAACAAACTTTTTTTCATTTATTATGCGCAAATTCACTAATCAAATCAAGATTTTTCATCAGTTTGTTTTTTATTACTAGTAATGTCAATGACAATAGTCTACTTTCAGTCATTGTGGATCAATATTATGTGATTGGATAACTTTCTTTACGCATATATTTATATGTTAGTGTGGCTATATCCTTAGTGTGGAACAATTGTACTCAGTGTGCATCAGTATTGCACTAGTTCTATTCGTTCAATTGTGATGTGTTTAATCGGAATTCACCTGTCTGTGTGGTGACCGGTATCATGAGAAATATACAAATTCTAGGGACTTCTGATTTTGTATATTTACAGTGTGTTCCGAAATTTTTTATTAATCGCTCTTTGTGTAGATAGAGAGCGGACCAAACTGATAATGGCCTAGTTTCCACCGAGAGTATAATCCGAATCAAAATGTAAGAACCAACAACTACAGTCGAGCATTCCCCTGTCGTTTGACTGTAACAGTTCGGTTTAAAATCTTGATGGAAACTAGGCCAGTGAGTCAAAAAGTACCATTTTGCAATTTTCGCAATAATTAACAAGATATTAATTACTAAGAATTGCCAAATATTGATTTTTAGTAATTTTTTTCTCAAGTACCATCAACTTGACAGAAAAACTGCAAGAGATAAAAATTGTTTATTTTCTTCTCATAAAACTCTAAGAATTTTTTCAGAATTTTTTATCAACTTTTTAATATTTTACTATTTTTTTATTTATACATACATGTATATATAGTATGTAGGGGAGAGCGGGCTAATAGACTCATTTTTCAGTTTCGAATTTTTATAAACAAAATTAAGAGACTTATTAAAAAAATGAATTCTACACCAGTTACTACATACATTTGACTATCTAATAATATTTTTAATAATAAAGGGAAACTAATAACTAATATGAAAAAATGCATTTTTCTAATACATTCTATCTGATTCAACTAACCTCGAGACCGGGATAATTTGATTAAGATTATTAAAATAAAGATTAATGTATTTCAAGCTACATCTTTAGCTACATATTAATAAAACTTTTATAAAAATATATTTTAAACACAAATATTCGCTTCGCAGGACAAAACAATGCTTTTTTTTGCAAAATTTGTTTATTTTGTGCAAAAACACGTCGAATGAGCTTAGTTTTCGAGATTGGACTGAGGGAACTAAACTTATAACATTTACCACTGAGGAAAGTCTCTTTAAAGGAATAAAATTTTGAGTAAGTACTGTAAGAGTCGTTACTAATGAATTATACAGTTCCATGCTGTGATTAGTCTACTATCCCCATTCGTTCATTTTTTAAAAACATTAATAATATACGATAACAAAGACACATAAACAAAAAAAATCTGTTGGACTTTATTAAGTAAGAACTACACTTACTTTCTAAGTAGAAATCAAATATCATAGACAAGCATATACGATTGTAAAACAAAAATTTTAAGAATAAAAATATTTATTTTGATGTACGATTTTTTTTCAAATTGTGGCATAACTTCTATCATAGATGTGTTCACAACAAGATATTACTGAGCGGCAGTCGCTGCTGCGTGCTCAGACATTTACGTGTCTCGCGTGTTTTATTTTTAATGTAGCCTCAATTATTTTACTTATCCCTATAGTCAACCCAGCAAACACAAATACATCACAAACTCGTACATAATTTTAATTTTTTGGATCATAATGGTGATGTCAAAAGTTACATAAATTTGCGGAGAATGTTCTCAAATTTGTCGTCCCAATTTATCTATAATAGTTGCACAGTGATATGATTTAAATACGAAACGGACAGGATTGACATATAACAATTATGTATTGAGATGAAATGCATATATAACATTTACGCAATGTAAAATTTGTCACTGTGACATCTCATAAATAGGTAAAATTGTTATTTATTTGTTACTTATTGACATCGACTCAATTTCTTTGATTTAAAGAAGTTTTTTGGTTATTTCTTGCTATTAGAATTAAAAAAAATAATTTATGTAGTTTTGCAACTCTTTTTTTAAATGAAAGAAATATATTTTTTTATATGTAACAAAAATGTTCTTAAATAAAAACTATTTTTTTATGTAATAAAAAGATTACGGTTATATATCTTAACAAAAAAAATAATTTTTTTGTTATTATTTACTTTTGTTTTTCGAGTTTAATTTATTATTTACTATTTCGCATAAATTCTTGTTTTATTAACTACAATTAATTATTGAAAAACGCATTGTATTGCTGCTAAGATTTGAACCTATGATCTCTAAAACAGCCTAATACACTTATGCTGAGCTAATCGCAGGCTTGTGATCGAGTCATTGCCAATATTACTTATACCTCCTATTGAAACCATTCCTTATATTAATTTCATGCCTCTGCTGTTTAATATTATTAATATTTGAAGAGGTTACA
Source organism: Trachymyrmex septentrionalis (assembly GCF_001594115.1). Classification (NCBI taxonomy): domain Eukaryota; kingdom Metazoa; phylum Arthropoda; class Insecta; order Hymenoptera; family Formicidae; genus Trachymyrmex; species Trachymyrmex septentrionalis. The sequence continues at coordinate 33,945 of NW_017305203.1, forward strand.
TGGAAACGAAATAATACACTGGTATTTATTCACTTAGGAAATGATAATGATCTATTCATATTAAATACTTATTCTTTATATTTTTGTATTTATAAAGGAAAAATCTACACGACAATTGTATATATTATTATCTAATTGCATAAAAATAATTAATTAATAGCATAATAGAAGCAAACTATATAGAACCTAATTTATCTTTTGGACAAACTTTATTTGCTAGCGATACTGATTATTTTGATTATTTGTTATATTGACGAATAATGAGAAATAATTTGCAATAGTACTTATTGATCGATCGTTTTCTTATCAATTTATCACATTTGTTGTCCCTTAATATGTTTATACAACGAAGTCACTTCTCTCAAAGTGCAAAAATAAATGTAAAAAAATATGCTCAAACACTGACAAAATGACGTATAATTTATGAAACATTGTAATTTATGTTACATCGTAGTGATGTAATTTTTTAGCAAAGTACAATCTCATAATTTTAATGATACCTGTTGATATCAGTTACTATAGTATACATTTCTGCAAATGTAACCAAAACATATATTATTTACATCTTTTTCTATTATGGCTTAGTGATGTAAATGTATTTTATATTTGTTATGTCTTATTTATAGAATGGTATATGGATGTAACTTAATTACGTTTAATGTACATAATTATATTATGTGATAAATATATATATAACAAAAACACATTCTTTAAATGTGTTATTCTTTAAATGTGAATAACTTGTGATTATCTCCAGTAGGAGTCAGTAGGATGGCCGATCAAATATCGATTTTCGGATGGATTGATTAATTATTATTAATAACTAAACATCAATTAAAAAAAAATATTAATCATCAATATTCGATTGAGATTATATGCACGCCCAGTGATCTTATGACTTATAGATAAGCCTAATTTAAATTTTCCAGCTTACATAAAAAACGAACGGCTCTAATTACTCCTATTTTCGGAAAGCTTACTCAATAATCTAAAAATCCAGCAAATAAATCTCATTAGTCACTCCTATCTTTCGAATCTTAGTCCCAAAAAATGAATCATAATAATTAAATCAAAGTTAAATACTGAAAAAAAAAAATAAAACTTCTTGTTTATGATATAAGATTTATATAAGAGGTATACAGAGTGAGTAAAAAGTCCCGGACTGATAAAATGTCTCTTACATAAACTAAGCATTTCCGAAAGAAATGTTTCCTACAAAAGTGTAATATTTTTAATAATTCATTCCGAGATCTGATTAGTTTGACCTTGGGTGACATCGCTAAAGTCAGATTAAGGTCATCGATTTTTTAAAATGGAACACCCTATTTTTTATTCCAGAATCTAATACAATAGTTAGTGTCAAGAACTGTCCAAAACACTAGAATAAAGTTTTTTATTGAGTAGTTTTTGAGTTATAAGTTTTGAAAGTTACAATATCGCCGGCATTTAGTATGACGCAAAGTGTCCGACTAAACCGGTTAAAACCTCTTAAATGTTGTTCAGGATCATGTCCTAAATAATAATATAATATTTGTCAAAATCAAAGCCATTGGAGATTGTATCTCTTATTTTTATTTTTACATAAAAATAAATTTTTAGTGCAAAAATGAAAATAAGGGGAATAATCTCCAATGGTCAAATATTTGCAATTAAATAAATCATTATATATATATATATATTATATATATATATATATATATATATCACATGTTTTCTTATCAATACGATCTTACTCTCTATCACTGTATGTAAACTTTATTACTCAATATTTATTTTTATATAGTAAAACAAGAGTTAAAGGCTAACCTCACTAAAATTTTATAACATTCGATTTCATAAATCTTTTCAAAAAACAATCGAGAATATACAGGGTACATAAAAAATCTTTTTTTGCAACGACTACATGCATGATTTAATAATGAATTTTCAACTAAACAGGATTTATTCTAAGAGTAAAAAGTTTACGATAAAACCATATACATGAACTTATTAGTTTAGCAGAAACCCCGCTATCTCATATTAAAAGCCTATCCCATAATAGGTGACCTTATTCTATTGAATCAACATGTATCCCAAATAATAAATTTATAAAATAATTAATCCAAGAAATTAGTTAGTTCGGCTCTCAATTTCATATCCTTAATTCCAAGATCCTACAAGATCTGTTCTCTGATCAAAAGGATTGAGTTTCTTGATCAAAATAGAGGACCAACGGTTGCACTATCTCGAGCGACGTAATAACGCTTTGCATTTGCGTTAACCCGCACCAAAGATTTACTCGAGTGCTTTCGACTTTTGACACGCATCCACAGAGCGATAAGTCACAAGAATGGTATCAGTTATGTCTTTCCATTCCCTCTCTTAACTCCCTCGACTTCTCATGAAATCGAAAGAATCTTGTGGTCTGGACGTAACATTTACATTGTTTCAAATTAATTAGATTGCAAATTGCATTTATAAATATTTAATTTTGTAGTAAGACCCAAAGTTATAAAGGCAGCTAAAGAGGGATTGAAAGATTTGTTGAGAAGCTACATGCTTAGACCAGTAATACGATCAGTAGAAATGGACGAGCCATTAGAATATCTTACAGAGATGAGGCAAGTGGTCATACTCTTTACCAACATCATCACAACGGTTGTGAATAACGAAGAATTGATCTCGCTCGTTGACACGGCTTATAAATTAGTCTGCGGGTAAATATCCAAATTTATATTTTTATCTTGTTTTATTATCTAGAACTATATTAATAATTATATTTATATTAACGCCGTAAACCGCAAAAATAATGTTTTCTTTTTATATCAAATATTATGATAATTAATTTAAAAAGCACTTATCCATATATATTTTTTTTTTTTTCTATATATATATATGTATATACGTATAATATTTATTATACCGTTATGAATATTTTTTAAATAAGTATAAACAATGAGTTTCTATTTTTCAAGGGTAGTTTGTGAGATGAACGGATGCGTGAACAAGACATCTCTTTTCGACAAAGACCTAATATTTCTTTGCATATTTGGACTGCGGGGCGACAAACACGTGTTGGAATCACAGATCGGATTGAGATGCGCCAGTAAGGTGCGGCAGGATCTTCTAACAATAAAAAACGTACAATCTGTGACAATCGCTGTTACCACTGGAATGACATATTGTGGTGTAGTTGGTCATATTTTACGAAGGGAGTACACTGTAATCGGAATGGCAGTTAACATAGCAGCCCGTTTAATGGTCGCATACAATAATAAAGTAATTTGAATCTGAAAAAAATAATTATTTAACTTTTGTTCATATTCTGTTTGTTGTCATTTTAGATTTAGGCAAACTTTCTTTCGCAAATATGTTAATAAATTGAAAAATAAGTTACCATCGACATTAAATTTTAACGCTCTTTTATAATTAAAATATAATAAATATTTTACTTTTATTTTACGCAGCAGTGTAATTCTTATCTTTAAGGTAATATGCGATCGAGAGAGTTTTTTGCGCTCTCGTCTTGAAGCGAGACACTTTATACTGCAAGAGCCAAGACATCTGAAAGGAATCACAAATGTCGGTCCGGTTTATGAGTTTCAAGAACAGATAAAGTATTTTGCAATTTTTTGATGTCATAATTTTCTGGAAATTGCTGTTTAATATAAAATAATAGGTTATTTCTGAAAAATACATGAATTAATATTTGATTATAGATTTACTACGCCTGAATTAATACAGAAAAAGTATCCTTTGCTTGGACGAGAAGAGGAAATCAAAATTTTTCGACAAATGCTATCAAATTTGATAACACGTTTTACTGTGAATGTAACAAGGAATCATTCGCAGCTTAAACACAATATGCTAATTATAAAGTGGGTGAAATCTAACATTCCATTGAAACTTTAATTTATTTTCTTAATTTGTAATTTTCTTCTGATTATTAATTTGTAAATTATTTTTATAACATTTATTAATATTTTCGTATTAATCCTATCTGTCTTCTTTATTTATAATCTTATTATCTATTTTCTTATTCATAATCTGATTATTTTTAGTGTCTTCTTTTTTAGAGGTGAACCGAGAATCGGCAAGACGAGATTGTTGGATGAAATTGCACAGAATATACCTGCAAATGTACCACACAACTATATCCCTTTGGTCATGGGCGATGCTAAGGTTGACTGCAGGACTTTTTTTAACACATATTTAATTTAATTTAATTTAATTGATGTTAGAAGTAACATACACAAAATCAAAAGCTTATTATCTTTCTTTTATCACATTTTAATCAGAAATTATTATTATTTCAGTAAATATGCATTTTAAGTTACACTTCACCGATTTCAATGTCCTAGATATGTTGTAGGGGAGAGTGTCCTGAGTGATTTCCCACAAGAATTAAGTGGCGAACGGCATTGTGATTTAGAAGATATAATAAATTAAAAGCTTCATAATAAAGTCATAGCATACGACTTTTCACGCGAAGCAACTTTCACCCCACTTCCTCCCCTGTTTAGCTCACGATTTCCACACGAAGCGACTCCCACCTCACCTCCCCCTCTGCTCAGGGCACACAACTTTTCAAAGAAATACGGTAAATCTCAGAAAGTTGCGCTCCGAAGCAGGGGAAAGAGTGGTGGCGTGAAAATCTTTTCGCGTCGAAGTCGCGCGCCTATAAGCAGGGGGATTTTATTATAGAACTTTAATTTATTATATCTTCTAAAACCAATTACGTCTCCCATTTAATTCTTGTGGAGAATTACTCAGAACACTCTCTCCTACAATGTATCTAAAGGACATTGAAATCGGTGAGGCGTAACTTAAAATGCATATTTACCATTATTTTAATAAAGCACTTATCTGTTAAATAACTATTAAATTTTTTATTTTTTTCAATTAAAGATTAGATTAAGAGTCAGAATAAAGTTAAAAAAAATAAGTAATTTTTTTTTTAACGCAGACTTCTTACAGTTTGTTCCAACTGATATTTTCCATACCGTTGGGCTTCAGTGCCGTCAGTACCCCGACAGACCGCGAAGAAATACTGATGTCACGACTAAGCGGTATTGACAATCCAGAATTTCTTTGTGCCCTTAATCAACCCTTCAATGTGCATTTCATGATGGATTCACACTACACAGAGCTATCTAGCAAACAAAAGCACAATGTGTTGCTCAAGTTTCTATTCAAATTAATGAGAATCTGTTTCAAGGAACTATGGGTGATAATTATCGACGACACTCAGCATAGTGACAATGATTCTATGACATTGTTTCGTACGATGATCAAACAAAACACAGTCTTCTTTATTCTCAGCTTTGGACGCATGTTTAACGGCGAATACGAAATATACCCCGATATTTTAGAGAGAGCACGAGTACGAACATTGAAATCGATAATTAAAGTGATTTCCTTAATACCGTCAATAACGCGTTTTTTCCTTATTTTTTATAATTAATATTTTACAATAAAAAATATAAATATTGCATTAAATTTGCATGTGCAATATATTTTTCTACATTTAACTTTATTACTACGCAGAGAGATATAAGCAAAACTATAAATTATTTTTTATTATTAATAGATCATCGAATTGGGTTGCATAGACAAATGGTACCACGCAGGGCTTGCATGTCAGTTCCTCGATGCAAACGGAATTCCTCCGGAACTCGAGAGGTTGACCATTCTAAATAACTTTTATTGATAAACAGTCACAATATACATAAATTTCTCTGTGATTATATTTTATATATTTGCACTTCATATTTTTAGATTGATTCAAGAAAAAAGTTTTGGTAATCCAGGATGGATAGAAAGCTATTTGCTGAGTCTCACGCAATCTGGTAGTCTTGTAACAGTACATATCAGCAAAATGATTGCCGAGAAAATGGGTTATGTACTTCCTCCCATTTATATGCTAAAAAGGTCTTATTATTTTATTTATAATTCTAGATTCTAATTTATCTGATATTTTTCTTCTCTTGTGAATATACAATTTGATAACGTAAAATTAAATTATAAGAAAAAGAAAAAGTATTTAAAACAAATCAAAAAATTGAATTTAAATCTTTCCAAATATCTGTTTATTGTAGATAATAATTTTATTAGATAATAAGCTATGAAATATTTTTTCTTACTTGCAGATATATTAATATTATCCATAACAGTGATTAATATAAAATTATTACAAATACATAATAATCAATAAATGTTTAGATCTGACTCAGAAGATATCTTTCCAAACAACGAAGAAGAACGTTCAGACAAGTGGAAAATGTACAAGACAAGCTATAGTGTATATTTCCTCTCTTTTGTTTTATTAATTTTTTCTAATTATGAAATGATAAGATATTCGTTTTAATTTTAGAACAGTGCAATGCCTTCGATGATAGAATCATCATTGCAAACCATCCTTCACCAAACGGAAATGCCAATTTATGATGAGGAAACAATTGTCGTTTGCAAATTTACAGAAGGTTTTATACCAGAAGAGGGAGATGCTGAAGTGACAATGGACGGTAATTAAGATTATTTTCGATAAATATTCAGGTGGAGGGAGCCAGCACTAATGACCTTGACATATGTTGTCAAGGTTGTAAGCTTGAATAACCTCCAACAAATTTTAGTCATCATGAAAAATAACTTCTCATTTTTGCTACATATAAGTAATATTAAGAACTATTCCTATATACTCTCTCCTGCTTATCTATAATGACTTTCCACGCAAAGTGAGATTCACTTCACCTCACCCCCTGCCAAGGGGCGCATGATCTTCCACGCAAAGCGAGTTTCATCCCACCTCTCCCCCCTCTGCTTAGAAGCGCATGACTTTTCACGCGAATCGAGTTCCAACCCCATCTTTACCCCTGCCAATGGGCATATTATTTTTTATGCGGATAGATTTTACTTTGCATGGAAAGTCACACGCCCGTAGGCAGAGAAAGGTTAGTAGGATGAAACTCATTTCGTGTGGAAAGTCATGAATTCCTAAGCAGGAGAGGAAGTAGAGTGAAACTCGCTTTACGTGGAAAATCGTGCGCCTTTCGCAGGAAACCAGATGGAGTGGAACTCCTTCGCGTAGAAAGTAGTGCACCTCTCGGCAAGGGAGAGAGATAGGGTAAAATCCTCGCTTTGCCTGGAAAGATATTATTTTCCATAAATAAGAGGTGTAAGGTAATATTTAATATTATATACAGAGTATATCAAATGTCTGGAAACGGTCGAATATCTCTGAAGCAAAGTATTTTTGAGAAAAATATTTCGGACAAAAGTTGTAGGAGTTAAAAAAATCTATTCACTAATCACATTCGCTTGACTTTGGGTAACGTCGCTAAAGTCAGATCAAATTGATTTTTTTAATGGGATACCATATTTTTGATGCCAGAATCTAATAGCTGGTGATTTTAGCTGTCGATCGGATACGTTGCGTAATGCTAATGCGCGGTACTTGCTCTTCAAGCCTTATAACTAGAAAAATATTTAATGAAAAATAACTTTATTATAGTGTCTTGAAAAGCTCTTGACACTAGTTATTAAATTTTTGCATCAAAAATAAGTATTCTATTTTTAAAAAATTAGTTTAACTTTGATTTGACCTTGACAATGTCATCTAAGGTCAAGCGAATGTGATCAATGAATAGATCATTTTAAGCCTTATAACTTTTGTTTGAAACATTTTTCTCAAAAATACTTTGCTTTTGAGATATTCAATCGTTTCCAGACTTTTAATACTATTAGTCTTGTATACTATTATAGAGTTATATTACTTATAAGACAATATTTCTAAAACTTCTTTTATTAATAATTTTTTTAACAACGACGTTGTTGAACGAAATCTGTTGGAGATTACTCAGGGTTATGATCTTAATAACATGTCAAGGTCAAGATCATCGGCGCTGGCTCAATCTTTCTATCTGAACATTTACCATATGTTTTATAAATTAATGTTTATTTCTGTTTATATAATATTTTGAAATATATATTTAGTAATTTGCACAATATTTTTATTTTTTTGTCGTATAATTTTATAATTATCATATATTATATTGCCAGTAATGATTTTGAAAATTTTCGACTCGTTAACACCATTGGATCAAATGCTATTAAAATGCGCGTCAGTATTGGGAGAAATTATTAATAGAAACATGTTACAATACTTAATGGAAGATAAATCTACGAGAGAAATTGGACTCGGTAAAGAGATATCTAGGACAAATGTTGTAATAACAACACTTTATAATTCTTAGAGAATGAATAATTTAAATAATTATATAACTTTGTTGTGCTATTAAATATTGTTCAAAGTACTTATTATTATCATAGCTGTCAAGAAACTCTTTGAGATTCGAATTTTTGGATGCGCACGAGGTGATTTTACTATGAGCGGTAGACCACTAGTATTTAATAGAAATAGAAATATAAGGGAACCTCTCGAGACACAAATTGCGTGCCAATGTGTGAATCTTATGATACCAGGTAGTGAAACAAACATTCAAATATAAAATATAAAATTATGCCATTATGTTCACTTAAAATTTTTAATAAAAGCCAAATTTATTTAGAAGAACTAACTGATCTACCACAGTATACGTCTTGTGGTTTGATGTATTTCAAAATGTCGATGTTCCGCGAAACTACTTACAGGTAATGGATGATTTTACTATTCAGATATAATAATAATACTAGAACAATAGATACATATATATGTATATTATATATATATAATATTTAAAATATTTTATATTAAATTCTATTGTAGGATTTAAGATTCAAATATTAATAAAATTGATCGTATCTTTTTATATACAAAGATCACTCACAGAACATCAAAAAATGGAATTACACAGTAAGGCGTTAAAATATCTTCAGCAACATACTAAACGATGTATGGCTTGTGGCGAGATACAATTTTCAAGATTATTAGGGAAAACGGCTGGGCAGGAAATTAAAAGAACAAAACTAACTATTGACATTAATGAGATACATCAACTTGAAGAAAAAACTTATACTGTCAAAGAAGAGGCAGGAAACGGTATCTTATTTATCCGGAATCAGTTTTAAATCCAGCATGGATTATGCATTATACATATAATTAAGCTGTTTTATTATAGATATGCAGCAATTTTGAAATAAAAATGAAAAATTTGTAATATTATATTGTAATTACATATATAATATATAAAGAATTAAAAATTACAATAATTTTATAATAATCTAAAGAAAATATTATTACAAGATATTCAAGAGGTAGCAGAAAGGACACCGATTTGTCTTAACATCTTTCAAAAAGTCAGAAAACTTACCAAGACCTTCTCTAACGTCGATTTCAGCAACTGTCAATGCCATCTTATCTTAATGACTATATATGCTCAAATGTTAGAACATTGTCAAGGAATCGGTGAGTCAACGTAAATCAATATTATGCATAACTATTGTACATATTGTTACGTCCAATCCTTTGGAAGGTTTTATTTCTCGGGATAGATGACGTTCAGATAGATGACGAAGGAGAGTGGAGAGGGTTTTGAAGAACGCTCAGACTTTATCTCACAGGTATACTCGCAGAGGCGAATACTTGAGAGTCGGACGCACTTTTTATTGCTCCGGAATATGAGTCAATGTCCTGAAAGGACAATATCGAACATCGATTTGAATTTTGAGTCAAGGAATCAACTTAATCTTTATAATTCGGGACAGGATCACGTGTGATTTCTGAAAAGCAGTGGGAGTGAGTACGAGGTCTTATGATTCTAAATTAAATAGAAATTGATAACGTCATATTAACAATATTATATAATAGTTTATTGTTAAACACAAAATTTTTGATGTATTATATATATATACAATATTTGTTTTGTGGAATGATTACCAAATAACTTTCATTTTAACTTATAATGAAAATTAATTAAAGGTTTATCCTTATAAAGATGTAGAAAAAATAATACTTAACAGAAAATTGTTCGGTTTTATAATAAGCAATCTATGAAGTTGGTGAAAGAATTGTATATCATGAAAAAATGTTAGTTTGAAATGCGTACTGCGGAGATAAAATACTAAACTATTTACGAACTATTCATATTGTATTTATAATAATAATAATAATTGTTATTATTAATATTGTTATTACTACGATATATATATATCATCATATTAAGAACAACAAATTTGAAAAATCATGGGTAAGCATGAATCTGTGAATTTGAAAAGCTAGGCGATAAATTTTTAGTAATCAATTTTATCAACCGGCGGAAGAGGGCGGAAAGAGGTAGAAGTAATCTACGGGAACGAGATATGGATGAGATGATCACGAAAGGAGTACCCGGATATCAACATTGGGTGCATTTATGTCAGTTCGAATTTCGTTTGGATTTCAAAGTAATCGCCGATGATCTGATAGAAGAGATTCTGTTGCGCGGAAGAATCTATCAATTAGTGACTCAAAGAGTCATTAGGTAGATGAAATATTTATTATGTGGAAGAGGAGGAAGAGCAGAAAACTCTTTCAGAATTTCCACGCTCGAGGTTGAGTTAGCAGGTGATTGTGAACGAGGTGACGGAGGGATAGAGAAGTCAGGAGTTAGAGGTGGGGTGTCTGAAAAGATTCGCTCCGTCAGAGCGCCCGACAACGCCAGTGACGAAGATCGGAGAGGAGAAGAAGAAGGAGATATCGCTTCTGCATTTTGGTGAATCGATCGAACCGGAGGGGCCGGTGAAGCCGCTGGTGGCGAATGTGGTAGAGGTTCTAGCGAAAGAAGGTTCTCCGCTGGGTCTACTTGACTCTGAGAATGGTTTAAGATTGCGAAGTATTCCCGATAGGCTTTGTCCAGCAGGCTTTTAAGCCTGGTTCCGAAGCCAACCTTGGTAACGAGGGTGATTATTTGTTCTCACTAAGAATTGTGACTAGTTAGGCTCCCGAAGTAAACAAAAAAAGAAAGACTTACTTTTAGATTGTCGTCAGGTGTCGGAGTGCCATGTTATTTAAGAAAGCCTCAACAGTCTGGTTTCAGTGGTAGTGAATTCGGTTTTGGAATTCATGCATAGATGAATCCATTAACTAGTAAAGATGCTTGCATTAGAGAACGGTTTCTCTGTTTGAATGATTGCTCTGTGTTTCGTGTTGTCGCTATTTATATAGGTTTCTTTTTGGAAGTTTCTTAGTAGGATGTGTCTAGTTAGGAAATAGAGGAATCAGATTGATGGAATTTTCTTCTCCTTGAACAGTTTAACTAGTCATTGGAAACTTGCCTTTAAGCTGGCACCGCCTGCGGCGTAGATTTAATTTGTTTTCATTCTTATTGGTGAAAATATATCACCTTCCTAAAATGTTTCATGATCGCCCATTGGTAATTTTCGTTACAGGGGGAGAATGGGTTGTGAATTACTGATTTCTTTTCTTATAATTGTTTGCTTAGTCTTAATTACAAAAGGAAAAAAATTATCTACGTTTTATCCAACTCCACTCGCATTGAGCGATGAACAAATATTCTGGATTTAGTTAATCTTGCTCCTTGGGAAGCAAGAAGCGTGAGTCGCAGTTTGTGTTGATTTTCCCAATATTGGAAGATGTCATTATTAAATTTATGACCCTGTCTAAAGCCTACGCGTGGAACCATTATCATTGGAGTCACGTGATAATGATATGAGATAATTAAACATATCACCTTCTCTCTGAAGTATCGTGTCCACGCTATCACTCTTATTATTGCAGGAATCGTTTCGCGGCCCGGCTTAACATCTTGATACTAATACGGTTTGATAATAATTATTTGATTTCCATTTCCATGACGCTCAAAAGAAGATTTAACGCTTGATTTCCAATGCGTTAATGCTATATAAATTTTATTATCGCGAATCACTCGATTTTAAACAAATATAGTTTTTAGGTCGAAAACTTTCCTCAAATTACTATTATTGATTATACTTGTTTGTTCCTTACTTTATCGATCAAACGTTCGCGAGACGAAGAAATCGTGGTGTCCATTGGACGTAACAATATTTTCTAATCTCTTTAAAGGACCGGCATAGATCTTATAGAAAATGTCCTTCGAATAAATTAAGTCGTGCCTATTGAGACTTTTGTTCAGAACGTCGAGGACAACAACATATTATACTTTAATTCCAGCCAATTTAATATTTAATTCCGAGGAACATTTTTCATAAGATCTTTGCTCGGTCCTTTATAAATCATTATAATTTAAAACCTTATTCTATTTCAGGAAAACAAGACATAATCTTGACGGCGATTTTAGAATTTGTGGAGATCTGTTTAGCAAATAACAATGTACCTCAAGCTCGCAGACTTCTGAGTAATGCTGAAATTCTGATTCAACAAGTAAGCAAAGCGGATATAACAGGATAAAAATAGTAAAGTAGATTTAAAAAAAGACAAGTTAATGGTCCTTAACGATAGATAGCCGAATCCAATGAAGAGAAATCAATCTTTCTGCTTTATCTCACCGCAAAAATTCAGACGTTTCAAGGTAAATGTCATTTGGAAAGCGGTTTAATTTCCGAAGCAAGCAAGAAGCTGAAAGAGGCAATAATCAGTCTAGGCTATCATTTTCCTCAACGCAAATTCGCGATTGACTTTAAGTCTACAACTCAACTCGAACTGCTAAGATGGAGATTGATCTGTCCTAAGCGTTGGAATATTGATACCGCCGATGAATTTACTATAAATTATATTGAGCAACTGGCTAATTGTTTGACATTGATGTTTGTTGTTTTCAGAGTAAGGCTCCTTATTTATATTAAATTTTAAGACTCAACATAATTGTTATTAATTATAATTTAAAGGGATCAAAATATAGAAAGAAACATGCACGGCTAGCGGCCATCTGGAGCTTAAACGCTGCACTGGATGCGTCAAATGATTTTCTCACACTCTGTACTTCGTTCACGAACATGATGATCATTGCCCACGTCTACCAAACCATGTGATAGTCCAAATTTAAAATTATATAAAACTACCAAAAAAATTCTTAATTAATAAAATCAATTAATCAATAATTTCCGCCAATAAAACTTATTACCAATTGTTTATAGCATTATTAAGTTTATTATCTTTTGTTATTGAAACAAAAACATTTGTTACATTATTTAATTATTTATGAGCAGGTCAATTGTTCCTTATTTGGAAAAAGAGGCTCTCAATATTTGTGCAAAGAAAGGAGATTTACTTGAACTTCAAGAGCTCAAAGTCATTGCTGAACTTTATGCAGGGATATTTTTTTCGCGATGGTTGAGAGGAGAAATCAACAAAGCGATCAGAATCGGTTTTATCACGATGAGAATGGCACAAACTATGGGCTCCATATTCCTCAAACTACTCGTACTACCAAGATTAGTACACTTGCTCATGATTTCATGTCGTCATTCGGAAGTCGTAACTTTGCTAAGAAAGTTAGGTGAGTTCTTCGAATTAATAAACAAATCTTAATAATCTTAATATAATACTATTAATGAATTTTAAATATATCTTGTAAATATATCTAATAAACTATATAAATCAGATTAATTGACATTTTAATTACATATAAAAATATATTTAAAACTTGTATTTACAGAATTCGTATCGCGAAATGTTTTGGATAAATCGGGTCGGACTTGGTATTACGCCATGTGTGCTGATGTGCAACTTGATACCGGTCTCACAGTCTTGTCGTTTCAAAATTGTGTTAAATATTACAGTCAAGAAGGAGAGAACATAATCAGCATCCACGATCCCGAAGCGGAAAGGAGATATTTCACGTCTATGTGGTTGTGGTAAATATGAGAAATTTTGCTTTATAAAAATTAGAGAGAATTAATAGGTTCTAAAAAATATACATTATTCAAGGTGCATCAGAACTCAGAAATGGGAAGCTACAAAAGTTTGGAGCAGCAGAAACATAACGGCTGAGAGTGAAATGGATGAGCATAAGGTGGCAGCGACAATTACTGCATTGAAGAAACTCGAGGGACTGTTAATTTTATACGGTAAAGTAGATGAATATTTGAGCATTATGCAAAAATATGTATATATATATATATATATATATATATACAAGTTCTTTTATTACACAGTCCAAAGATACTTATTACACAATCCACGTTAGATACTTTCAGTTATCAGTTATTATACAAGTTTACAAACTGAAGCAATTCATTTTCTTTATAACAAATCCACG
>NW_017305203.1:48197-51450 GCF_001594115.1 Trachymyrmex septentrionalis
GTACGTAATGGGCCGAATATCTCGGAAAATATAAAAGATACGGAAAAATGTTTCAGATAAAAATACGGTGATACAAATATCTGAGGGGATAATATCTGATAAATACTGATAAAATAAATTGTCTAAAAAATCAATTTTTTAAGGTCGGTTTTTGAAGATTATCGCTATTTTTTTAAATGGAATTATATAATTTTTGTACATAGTATGATTCTTCTGATTATTCCGCAAATAAAAGTATGTAAGTAAAGCTATCAAAAAATTAATAGTTAGCGAGATATTTTATACTTTATACATGCACATTTTTTCGTGAATTATGTGATCTACATAATTAAATGACTACAAGCCCAAGGCGATTGGAGGTTAAATAATGGAAAAGATCTTAGAAAAAAATAAAAAAGAAATAAACTTTATTAATAAATCTTCGAAAAAGTGAGAAAGACAATTTTAAAAGAAAAGCAATTTTTACATATAATGAAATAAATTCAAACAGATTTTTTTTTAAAAAAGGAAAATTTCAATAACGTAAGTATTCGAAATGTTGTCCTCTTGCATTTATGCAAGCTTGCTATCTGTGTTGAAAATTATTATGCACACTTTGTAATTCGTCTCTTGAAATTATTTGGTACGCTTTGCGTATTCTTAGCAGTCATATTTTTTTTAGTAATTAGAGGATTAATATAAATAATTTCTCGGATTCTGCCTCAAAAGAAAAAAATCTAAGCAGGTTAGATCAAATAATCTGGGTGGCCAAGACACTGGACCTCTTCGACCTATCCATCGGTTTATCAGTATTTGTATTTTTATCATTTGTATCAGTATATTTCATCAGTATTTGTATCCCTTCAGACCGTACAACTTTTACCTGAAACATTCTTTCGTATCTTTCATATTTTTCGAGATATTCAGCTCAAAGTCCCAAAACTTTTGTTTGAAACATTTTTCCTTAAAATGCACTGTTTAAGAAATATTTGAAGTGATCGATTAAAATGGGTCACTCAGTATATTATTATTATTAAAGTAAAGTTTCAATTTGCAGTAAAAGAGGTTACTAACAGAAACATAAACGCATTGCAAACACTTACGGAAATCAAGCACGAATTCAGACGTATCAAAAGTATGACAAAAATAGTAAAAATTGCAGTTCCCAGGTATAAAAATACGTTTATTATTAATAATTACTTTAATTTATATATTATATATAAAATTTATTATATATTTCATATTAACTTGCTTAAAATAATTTAAAGAATTATAATTCAAAATTACTTTGACAGTACATTAAAATTTTTTAATTATCTTTATTTAAAGAATTATTTTAAGAAATCAAAATGATTGCAGGTATATGTTGATGAAAGCTTACTATTATATGATACAATTGCAAAAAAGTGCTGCAATGAAAATGCTACAAAAAACGAAGAAGTTATGTATAAAAGTAGACAACAGAATGATTTATGCATGGGCAACTCATTGTCAGCAGGTATGTTAAAATTTTATTTCTATTATAATATCACACAATCTGGATTAAACTTTATTATATTTAGGATTGGCTAGGTGCCATATCTTTTATACACAAGGATTTGTGGATAGACAGAACTAGGGAGCTACGTGATGAATGGGATGAAA
Organism: Trachymyrmex septentrionalis; assembly: GCF_001594115.1. Lineage (NCBI taxonomy): Eukaryota > Metazoa > Arthropoda > Insecta > Hymenoptera > Formicidae > Trachymyrmex > Trachymyrmex septentrionalis. The sequence goes on from NW_017305203.1 coordinate 49,821, forward strand.
TAAATGCCAATGATTCAAAGATAATTCCTTATACATTTCCATTACTAAAATCTATGTTGTGAATATGTATAATTTTAATTTAAATATATAGGGTGTCCCGTTTTGACCAATCACTTTTGTGTAGATAGAACAGACTAAACTGAGTCGAAAAGTCCTCTACCATTTTGCAATTTTTGCAATAGTTAACAAGATATTAATTACTAAAAATTGCCAAATATTGGTCTTAAATAATTTTTTACTCAAATACTATCAACTTTACTGAAAAACATTCATAGAACTCTATGAATGTTTTCAGAATTTTTTATCAACTTTCTAGTACTGCATTTTCTTATTTCTACGTGAGAAAATATGGTATTACAAAATTCTGAAAAAATTAAAAAAAAATTCTCAGAACTTTATAACAAGAAAATAAATAATTTTTGTCTTTTGCAATTTTTCTATAAAGTTGATAGTATTTAAGTAAAAAATTATTCAAGACCAATATTTGGCAATTTTTAGTAATTAATATCTTATTAACTATTGTAGGTATTGCAAAATAGTAGATGATTTTTTGATTCAGTTTAATCCGCTCTATCTATTGTACATAAAAGCGATTGATTTTATTTCGGTTTTATTTCAAAAATTACGGGACACCCTGTATATACAATATAATAAGTATTAGTATATAAAGTTAGTATAAAATATTATGCTAATATTATAAAATATTATTTATTGAATCTTTTTAATAATTAATTATATAATTAAAAATATATCTACTAATTTCTTAATAATTAAACTTTAATATTAAAAAGTTCATTAATTAGTATATTAATTAAATTTTAATATATTAGATATCTCTCTGAAAGTTTACTCAAAGACCGCAAGAAAGTAAATTTCTTCTTCATTTTCTTAAAAATTAGTTTGCAAAGGCTCTTTTTTGCTTTTTTGTTTTTAATATAAAAATTCAAACTTCTTTTATACTGAACAACTAAGAGAAAGAAATATTTTAAATTAAAATATGAAAGAAAGAAAAAGAAAAAGAATATAGTTTGCATTAAAAACTTTCATATTTCATAATTTACAGTTTATAATTGTATAACATAAAGTAAAGAAAAACGTATAACCTCCAGTGAGAAATGATAATGGATTCAACATCGATTTTATTATCATTTCTCACTGGGACGTGTCACAATACTGGAATATATCATATAACATTGACATTGTTCTGCAAGTGGGTAAGTTTGAATTGGTTATCTCATCAATCTATACAGCTATATTTATTTTGTAGCTCACTGACCAAATGCGGATTATTTAAATGTTATTTATACTTGTTGAAGTATATGCATCATTGTGCAACGGTACACGATGTGTGTTTTGTTAGTGATAATTCTTATGCCGAGTTAGAAGTGGTCTGTACTGTTAAGTGAATGGTGATCGGTATAAACAAGCTAATGCTACTCGAAAGAGACCTACATATCTTTCTTTTGAACCAATGAGAAGCAGGGACATTTTATTGTCTAGATCCATGGACCAGAGATTTGAAATAGAAAACTTAAAAAATTTATATTACTTAATTTATTAAAAAAAAAGTAAATAATTAAATACAGAAATCGCTCGTCTATGTGTTGTATCAATAATCATATTTTCCAAA
>NW_017305203.1:51514-52172 GCF_001594115.1 Trachymyrmex septentrionalis
TTTTTTTTTTAAACAGCTAGTCTTAAAAGTCTTAAATAGAAAAATGAGAAATGATAATTTTTGTAGATTTAATTTTTATTTTTGTTAATACATAATCTGAACATAAAATAAATGTTTAGGACCCATAAATGAGCAAAGCACCATTGATTAAAGAGACGTGCACACCTATTTGTACTTTGTGTGATAGGGAAAGAAAAAGATGTTTCAATCATTTCCAATCACTATACGCGTCTTTCTTTTTTAATCTGACAAGGACTATCTTTTTACTTCTACAAGGTCTCAGTGCACTATCGCTCGCGCTCATTGATCCGCGCGAATGCATTTATGCAGATTATCATGTCATAAACAATTTGTATCATAAAAAAGATGTCGGACAAAAATATTGGCTATTTATTGCATATATAAAGTGTAACTGCTTATTCGAATTGGTCTACATTAAATATTTGACGTAACATATTGAAATATTAACAGTGACAAAAGTTAGATATTCTTTATGCATAATTCTGAATATTAAATAATACTATTTAATTTATTGTATATTATATATTATTAAACTTATAAATTATATACACATAAATAATATAATATTTTTGAGATTTTCATGGATATTTTCTTCAAAAGAATTACGATTTATGGGTTATCTTTATGTCTCGATATA
>NW_017305203.1:52272-67340 GCF_001594115.1 Trachymyrmex septentrionalis
TTGTGTATATATATGTATATATATTGTTAAATTGTTTAAATTAACAAAAAGAAATGTTTTATGAATATTGCAATTTTACTTATTAGCGGGAAAATTAATCTGATACAGTATCAGAGTAATTCTCGTCATGGTGAAGTGCATGGTAATAAAACAGATGAAACATTTCCATGGACGTGCAATAGATGAATGAATTTTGATCTCGTTCCAGTATGTTATTATGAAGCAGAAAAATGGATCCAAATTTGATTGGTTGTTTCTAGTGTGTTCTCGCTATTATGTGCAATCAGCGCAATGTGTCACCTGTCTTATTACACTATGATGAAATTGATTACAATGTTTATAAAACTTTTTTTTAAGCATTTAACAATGTACGAAAATAGAGAGATAATCCGCAAATCTCGCATAGCTTCCATGCACATAAATTATATTCTATAATATTTCTTTTTTTTTTTTAATATACGCATATTATTGCTTTTCTCATTCGAATAAAAATCGGTGAGCTGTGTTATTATCCATTATGCATTATTATTGTTTATAAAACCAACGCGGAGAACATTAAGTAGTTACGAAATCTAAACACTATCTAATTTCTGATGCACTCCTTTATTATCTACATTCCTCATTATACCAGATGTCACACGCAACACTGTTACACAGCAAGTGTTTGTCAGAAGAGACTAGTAAGTGCAGCCTACGTTTCTTTAAATACTAAGCCGCCCATTTCTGTATGACAATGAAATAAGAAACACAAATAGTCAAGGGTAAGAACCTGTACTTAACTCAGCTAATTCAAGAGAACTTCACGATACAAGGATGTATGTCACAATCATCTATTTAATTCATTCCCTTATATAATTAAAAATACGAATAATAACAAAATATTTTTTAATTTTTTATTTTATACTTTATTATTGAGAACATAATTAGCTAATTTTTATTCAAATATATAAGTTTTATTAGATAAATTTGCTCATTATTCTCTCGTATAGGGAAATAAAAAAGTACATAAAATAATTACGACATAATAGTCACTGGCTAAATCTGTATAGTACACTTAAATTGAAAAATTAATGTAATAGGATAATTAATGGAATGGATAGCTATATAAATTAAAATTTATATAGTTTTACTTAATTTTATTAAGTACATAAATTAAAATTTATATATTTATAACTTATTATTATTCTTTAAAATTATTCTATAAAAATTTATACAAGCATGTTGGAGGAAGATTATTTTATTGAGTTCTTATTATTTTCTTTAATTATCTGCAATAATATATAATTAGAAGTGTAGTAATGAATATTGTCACAATATTTTCGAGATACTTGCATATCTCGAATATTACCCGAGTATTTCAAGTATTTGCCAGATTATTTTAATAATATACGTATAATATATAATATGTATTCGCTCATATTTGTAATTCTGTGTGAATGAATTTTTAATATAAATATTACAGTGATTAGTACTGATTATAACTATTAGATTTTTTGTTAGTACTGATAGTACTACATCGTAAATACAAATGAGTCGCATTGTGTTGTACTTGAAAGTAAAATGAAAACGTGATTGTCATTCAGTGAGGAGGTTCTAAGATTGTGCGAGGTGGGGCACTTAATGAGAAAGAACTAAAGCTCAGGCACCATTCATAGTTATCCATGTGACAGGTAATTGCTGATCCATATACCGGCCTTCGCATTCAACGTACTGACATATCGGCATATGCTGGCCGTACGTCTATGTCACACTCGTCACAATGGACTCTCGTCGAGAGTGGCATCGTTCCTTCGGCATCTCCATTTTTTCCTCTTACTTCCTCCCTCATACGTCCTTAGAGAAACTCGTTTCTAGTCGACAAGATCTATTCCAAGGGTAGCTACTTTGCGCATTCATGATCTGAATTTTCATCGTGAGAAGATGAAACGTGAGGTATGACTCGATCAGACCTGCAAGTCTCACTTCTTCGATCATCAATCACCGATTGCCTGCGAAGATACACAAGGTCACAAGGTCACGGAAGTTTATTCGCTCGGACATCCAAGAAAGTTAGCTCTTCTTAAATTCTAAAAAAAATTCTATTTCTTGATGCCACTATTTTATCGTCAACTGCATGATTACTTTTAGAACACTCTTAGCAATCAAACTTATTTGATTATACTTATGTACAAATCGATTTTTTTTCTCATTGTTATATCAACATTCAATAATTCTCTTTGCTAATGTAAGTAAATGTCGATAACGTAAATTTTGGAAGTATGTATAATAAATTAATTACAAAACTTTAATAATTATTACGAATTTTTTATTCATAATAGTAATCGTTTTTTAATACAGTATTTTGATTATGCTTACACAGTTGCTTACACAATTTGATTATGCTTACATAGTTCTTGGAATTTAAATTGCCTCACAAAGTGCAACAATGTGATAAAAGCATCTTAATTGCACCGAGTCCAAAATGCCGATGTTGTGACAAAAAAAAGACCGAAAAGAAGAGAATGAAATGAATAGTCTTAGTCGTCAGAAGAATTTTTATTTATTTCTCATTCTTGATGAATATCTGTTATATGATTTCTGTCAAGAAATTTTCTATTCTTTTTTTTCTTCAAAATAATGTATATTTCTTCTTCGTTCTTAGAACAGTAACATTTTCTATTTATCTTAGCCTTTTTCTTTTTTTTTCTTTTCCTTTTTTATTTAAATTAATCTTCTTAAAATTTTTTAGCGATTGAAATGTAAATTTATCTTTGCGTAGGTATATTAATGCAGAAATAATATTAATAATATTAATAAAATAAAAAAAAATTGAAACGAGTAATCTTTTTTTTAATTTTTTTTTAAATATATAAAATTTTATAAACTATTTTGAAGTCCACAACATGTTTAGCTACTCCCTTCGTTTTCTACACCACTTATCAGAGATGCCTTAATCCAAAGAGAAGCACATTTTCCGGAGCTATCGTAGCCGCGTTTTAGTTTACCGCTGACCAAGTGCCGCTGTTGCTCCTCGCCTCTCACGTGTTTAATGACATGCAATTTTGCAATGTATCTTTGCCGAGTCCTTGGGCCGGGAAACTATATAAACCGAGTGTTTATAATTGGCCAGGCTAGCTGCCAGGATTTTTAACCAGGCAGGATGTCGTTCTACGCGTTTGCCCTATTCTGCGCTACCGCGTTTGTACTCACCGCAGCTCAGGATTTCGAACTTCGTAAGTTCTTTGTTCAATTATCGATTTCTTTTACCTAATTTAAAGATTATTTCTATAAAATAAAATTTAACTATCTTAGTTTTTTAATTCTCTTTCGAGCAAGAAGCAATTTACGGTGCATTTTATCCAAGAGACATCTTGAGAATGTTCTGGAGACGCGTTTTTAGGATAGTAAGATTCTCTGTCTTTAGAACGTTTCTTGGAGATCTATGCCGTATGGGAATTAAAAAAAAAATTAGAAAAAATTTAATTAATTTTAAGTAATATTTATAACAACAATTTTAGATTTTTTTGAATGTTTTAGACTTTCCAGTGTGCAAACAGAAACATGTGTATTTTTTAATTTAAATTTTACATGCAGTTATTACAGTCAGTTTCATGTGATATAAAATCTTTTGTGATATGTAGTCCGCTGGAGACAAATATTATTCTTTGATACTCCATTATAATAAATCTTATTATATGTTCCTAACATTATTTGTGTAATTTTTATATAAAAGAAGATAATTTTTATATATTAAAAAGCTCAATTATCAGATTTAATTATTGCCTAATAATTAAAACATTAATATGTAATACATATTTAATTAAATTATATATTTATATTACGTGATTATACTTTCATTTTAATTAATTCTTGATAATTTATTCAATATGCCATCTCAGTATACGTATAATTACAAGTGATATCATTTTTAACTATTAACATAATAAAAATACAATTAATTACATAAATTATAATTTATTCTATATTTATTGTATAAATAAAATATGTAATTAAATTTGTCATTGCATTTATAAATACATTTTAATTATGACTCAAACTCTACTTTCGCTTTCTTCATACAGAAACTAATAACTGGTTTCAAGAAATTAAAATGACAAACAAAATTATACATTATCTCATAAAGTAAATAAAATTAGAGCGTGAGTAAATAAGAAAATATTTTAACCAAATTTTTTTAATGAACTAACTATTAGAGTATATAATGGAATCCAAAAGGAAAAAGCTATATATAATATAAGTTGATAAAAAAGAAATAAATATTACATTGCAGTGTAGAATTTAATAAATACTCGGTGTAGGGTTTAATAAATCTATATTATTTTATAAACATATTATTTTTTAAACAGATTATTTATTATTTTTAAAGTTTCTCTTTTTTTTGTTCTAACATTTTTGACAATTTTTTTTTAATTTACAACTATTAGTTTTGCTCTAAATAATTTTTAACCAATCTGCAATGCGATAATGACAACTTTTTAACTATTACGTTTTGAGAAAAAAAATGACTTTCTACATAAACTTTTTCTTTTTTTTACTAATTTTTATATACTTTCGAAAATTGTTTATTATAATATTCTGTATAATATTTTGGATACAAACTTGTATATAATATATCTACAATTGAATGACTATCAGTTTTAAATATAATTTGTATGTCCTGAAACTTATGTGCGGTTGAACGGATAATAATTGCACAATTTTAAACGGTTAATCGTATACTTTTATCGTTTTTCACACGTTTCAAATTATAATTATGGTAATTTCAACAGTAATGTTTCTGTTTTTTGAAGAACTATACGTTTTGCGAAAATTGATATGCAAAATAGATATATCAATATCAATACTATGTCATACATCTGACTTTTAATTAAGAACAATTACAATAATTTAATTCGTTTCGACTAACTTTTTAGCAATCTTTAGTACATATTACGTTTATCGACAATATTTCGATGGAGGTGCTTAATCATTCTGGTATCATCCAGCTATCCAACTGATTGCGTTTTATAAAAGAATTATTGACTACCTCAGAGCAAAAGATTTCTGGTATGAAGTACACAAAGAATAATGTGTACACCTAATCTATTTCATTAAATAATTATAAGATGTACTGAAGATGGCTAAAAAGTTAGCCGGAACATGTATAATTAAATTATTGTAATTGTTCTTAATTAAAAGTCAGATATATGACATAATATTGACATTGATATTTATCACGCACTTTGTATAGCATTAATTCCAAATAGTCATTAATTTGTTACTAGATTATAATTTATTTATTCCGGGAATTGACATTATTATTATTTAAAATTAAAAAATTGTACTATTTTTATTGCAACTTAGTGCAGTAATAACTTAAATTAATGTGCTGTTACTATTAATATACATTATTATATATTTTTTAAGCAGCTATACAAACCTGTAAGCGTGATGCAGATGACTATTCGTCTTGCTTGAGACTTGCGATACAAGAAGCATGGCCGAACTTTGTCCCAGGTATTAAAAATAAAGCACTGGTAATATTTCTCTTTGATTTGTTCGAGAAATTGTTAAATTTTTATTATATTTATTGTTATATAAATATGATATATGCATGAACATAGACAGATTTGTTATTATTTAATTTATATTAATATATTATATCCTTGCATAAGTTATAATTTTTTCCGGAAGGTATCCCAAAACTGGATCTGCCAATTTTGGATCCATATTTTACCGACCACGAAAGAACCATGTACGAAACTAACGACCTACGTGCGGACATAACAGTCACAAATGTTAACACCTATGGACTTGCGAAGGCTCAGTTCTTGGCCGTAAGACCACAACATTCCGATAATTACTTTAAATTAGAGCTTGATGTCGATTTGCCAAAGATACTCATCGAGGGAAATTATAAGGCGGATGGATCCCTAGGAACATTTCAAATTGGTGGCGAAGGTATATAAATTAATTACTTTTAATATTGACAATATTTTAAATATATGTCTATATAAAGTATCATAAAATTTATTTTAAAAATATTGAAAATACAAAAGAAGATATTATATATGCATTTACTTTAAACTAATTGAAAGTAGCACAAATCCTCATTATTATTTAATTTTTCACTTTTATATTTTTTTATCATTTAATAATAGATAATTTTATGAATTATAGTAGAGTTAAATTGTTTATTTTTAAAAGCATGTATATCTGATTTTGGCTATATGTAATATATTTATCTGTAATATGTTTTCCAAATTTATTAATTCATATTTTATAAACAATTAATTAAGATATTTTTATTAATTATTCTATGTAAAAGATGTATAATATAACTTAATTTCTATTGCGGCAGGATTCTTTAACATTAGCATGGAAGACATTAAATGCACTTGGATAATGGAAGGACCCGTCGCTAACGATAAATGGACGCTTGAACATTTCCACTTAAATCCAGAAGTTGGAAAGATGCAGGTCTGGTTCAGTGATATGTTCAATGGTAATGAGGAACTCAGTAAGTAAATATTTCTTCGGCATATTCTTTATCTCAGTAGCACATGTTAGTTTTATATACGTTTCCTAAACGCTTGTAGAACATTAGATATGGCTAAAAAACGTCTGTAAAACGTATACGATCTAATAGGTGTTACCTGGATAGCTGAGAACGGATTTACATTTACCTAGTTTTCACATTTCCATGAATAGAAATTGATTTTTATTGATAAGTTACGAGTTATGTCAAAAAGGAGACACTAGAAACAAGACATTGTTTTTCTATTCTTATTGCAATAATTGCCTGTTTATCATTATCCTTAATTGTCTTGTTATATCACTTCAGCCATTCGTTGATAATTGCTCGATGGGAAACTCTGATGCCGTAATCCGTTATATAATGATTATGGATTCAATTAATTTGCTTTTTTATACGTCGACATAATTCATGGTGTAATCATCACACCCGTCACACCTGTACATAAGTCATTACGTATTTTCACTTTCAGACAATGCCGCCATGAAATTCGTAAACGAATATTGGCCAACCTTGTATCGTTCGATGCTACCATTCCTCGCGAAGAACTGGGATGACCGTCTTACTGAGATCAGCAATCGCATATTCTCGAAGATATCTTTCTCGAAGACGTTCCCTTGAAGCCCTTGAGGATGTTTCTTCTAGCTAGGACACGTACATAGTGTAGTATGTATAATCAAAGTAGCGCCGAATTTGGAGTCTTAAATATTTGACGGACTGCTCAAAACCGGCGCAGAGGAACGCAAAATTCCTCTATCTGAAGTCTGTGAACATCCCGAAGTGATAAGTTCTTTTCTTTTCATTGTCCGTACTTCTGATAGTGTTATTTAGATTTATACGGCGTCGACATGCGTGTGAATAGTGCGACAATGGCGAGTTTATTACATAATTATGTAACGTGTAAACATAGATTATTCTTAGCATTGTTACTATTATTGTGTTACTGCTATTTTTACTAGCGATTGTTTATGTAAAGCACAGACATAATAAATATCAAGAATAATATAAAGAGTGTCAAACATAAATTTAATGATTTTTCCGATAATTACCATTTCTTTTAAAAGTATTTTCCAAATTATTGTTAGTCTACCGTGTTCAATCAATTTATTAATATTACGCAAAACGTAATAGGTAATAACTTATATGTAAAATTAATGAATATAAACAAATTAAAATAATTCATTTTTATCATATATATTTATATGATAAAAAGTACACTTGTGTTTTACTCTATCAATATTTACCATTAATTCCATTGTGCTAAAAACTATAACCACATTTAAAACTTAATATGATAACGATTTATATGCTCTGTTTTATTATAAGCAACAATCACGTTTACTATCAACATATTTTTTTTTCTGGATCAATATCAATGAAAATGATCTATTTATCTTTGAATGCAATTGTATGTTTTCTTCAAATTACTTGTCAATCTCTTATTAAAGAATTACACAAATAATATTTTGTTTTCACACAAAGTAAACAAATAAAGCAACTTAAATGCGCGTTTATGTATTGTTTTCCTCTTTTTTAATTAAAAAAAATACTTTATAAGATGTCTTTTTTACGCTATAACGCATTATTTAGTATTCGTGCATATTTAAAGTATATCATTAATTTTTCAATAACAAGAAGTTAATAGTAACTAATATAATGTAAATAGTGTCCTAAGGTATAAGGAATGATTCCATTGGTACATGTCGCAACAGCTGGTTAACAATGCCAGCAAAGAGTGCCGATAACTTCTTTTTTAGTTGCGGTTCCATTAATTTCAACACTTCTTGTCCATTTTCTCGAAGAAAGAGATTGATTGCCTCGGCTAAAAATTGAAAATAATTTAATGAATTGTTCGTAAAACTTAACGACTTTAATTATAATTATTTTTATGTTATTAGATGTGTTGTGCGATTTGCTTACTAAGTATTCGATTGTTGTTAAAAATCTTGCTGACTCGCATTTGCAAATTTTTCACTCCGAGCACAACGTCAAGATTATCGACATTTAAATACGTCTTGTTTTCTCGCAACTTTGTAGAGATTGTCCCTCTGACTAGTACTTTAGCATCTCCGAAACGCGCATGGAATGTACCGTTTCCACTTGCAGGCAAAATTATTAATACACCAGAACTGTAAAAATTAAATTTGATGAAATAGAAATTCTATCGTTTAAATGTAAAAAAATATAATTATTAAATTATATATTTTTTACAATTTATTATCGAACTACAATTTTTACAACTTATAAAAGGAAATAGAATATTACATAGTTTTCCAAAATAAATATAATTGTTCTTTGTATATACGAGATCATATTAAAAAATACATAGGTACAGAATTTACCTGGAATAATGCGCATCTAATATAAGAGCCGGCATTCGAACAATGGCTTGAAAAGGTGAACCCAGTTTGATATCCTCCACAGTGTAGTTACTCGCTCCCCTTATAAAAAGGTCTCGTAGCTGAATCTTATAACCGTTCGTACCACCTGTCAGAGAGAGAGTCAGTTCGTCCATCTATTGAAATAGACGGAATATGTAAAATATATATATAAATGAACATATAAAATAGTAAACGTAAAGTAGCACAAATAATGAATCTTCCATTATAGATTATTATACATACAGTATATTAAATTTTTAACATATTAAATTTTGAGTTCAGTATATTAGATTTTAAACATGCGAGATTGGCGGATGCCTTGTCAAAGTGTAAGAGCAACATGTTATAATTTCACAATTTTTATTAATTATCACAATTATTATTAATTATTTTTTTTTAGTGTAACAAATTTTAAAACTTCTAAAGTAAAACAAATTTATGTATACATTTATTATTAATAGAAACAAATAAATTAAAAATAATTAAGAGACGAAAACGCACAGATACACACACACACATAAGTATTATTTTTCTTCTGTTACATTACATGAGACATTTTTTATTTGAAATAGTTCTTCTTGAAAGAAATCTATTAATATAAATCATCTATTAATTAAATAAAATTGACCTTAATATTGTTTATGATATATAGCCAACTTAGGACACATTAAACTTACACGGAACGGTTCTACCGAGGGTAACTCAATTTCGGAGATTCCGACTTTCAAATAAGATCGCAGATGATGTAGAGCGTCAATCAGACAATTTATCAGCTTTGGATCGCTTTTGGAACATTGTTTCACATATTCGGCTAGGAGTAGAATGTTATTATACATGTATTGAATATATATTACTTTAAGGTATATTGTTCAGTTATGTATATTGTATTGTTCCAAAGGTGTGATAATTACATTTTTTAAATTTTACTTCTTTTTTATATTCTTTATATAGCAAGAGAAATTTGATATTCTAGGTCATATAAGTAAAAGCGTCAATGAGTAAAAAGCGTGTTAATCTCTAGTTGTGTTAAAAGTGAAAGTTCTATCTCATGACGAAAATGCACCTTCAAGAATAAGTAGATTGGTACAGCTGCAAGAGGTTACATATATGTTAAGAGTTCTTTTTCTGACGTTTTTTTCTAATGCTTTGCAAAATCATGTCAGGAAATGATTAGTACAATATATAATAAATGCATTGCATAATTAGATCAATACATATATACAGGTACACATAAACATTCAAATATCCATTAGAAACAATATGTTCTACTTATTTGAATCTGTATCTTTTTGGGGTATTTTATTCTTTATAACATAAATGTTTGAGAATAATTTTAAATAGATTAATTTTAAATAGATTACAGACTTATTGAATTTTAATAAATAATTAATGACAGAAATTTTACGTCTATGCTTTACGTCTGAGAACATTGAAATATTCGATATTACAACATAGTATTTCTGCGGAAACGAAGATCCGGCCTTTGCAACAGTGCGGTGCTGTTGCATATTGCATAGAAAATTACACGTAACTTGAGTTAGAAAATTTATCATTATTACAAAAAAGTATTTTAGTATATAAAACAATTAAATGCTTTCAACATTCTTTTTAATCATAAATTGTCTTATTTTTTGAGTTTTTTTTTATAGATTACTTCTACTTAAAAAAAAAATCTGATTATGTCAAGTAAAATGGCACAATCGAATTTTTTAGCAATAATTCATTGCAAATTATTGCTAAATACTTTTTATTTATTATAATTAAACTAGTTGTTCTTGTTTATTCCAATGTGATAATTGTATGAATATTTAGCGGTGAAGATATTAAAGATGCTAATGTTAAATTTACGGAAAATGTTTCGATTACTTACGGCTTGTATCGGAGGAGAGAGTTGCCGTACAGCCGACGAGGAGGATGACCCACAGCCTCTTGTTCATAATTTTTTAAGGCAGTCGTGACAACAAAGACGAAAGTTTCACGAAAGTTTGATTATTGGAACTTATTTGTATTCACCGTTGCAGCTTCAATCTTTTGTTGATGTTAGACACTAAGATCTTATTGCAATCAAAAATCACTGGCTATGATTTCAACTGTGGACTCGAATCGCGCGATAAACAGCGCCGTTAGAATAAGACTGACTATGCAAGAGAGGGCATTGACAGACAGCAGATCGTAGCTGCACTCGCAGATACTTTCACTGCTGTAACATATATGCACCTGTGCCTTCTTCATCGTCTGCAACAGCAGACAAGTCCTGCAGGTCTATTCTGTAACTCTCATCACAAATTTCGTTATCATTATAACGCTGCTGCGCAGCAGCAAAATTTGAGTTAAAAGTTACAAAATAGGTCTGCTGATTGTGGAAACAAATGGATGAAAGTGCCTTACTTAGAAGATATGTTGTCTGTACTGTGTCTCCTACGTATAAATCATAGATCATCGCACGTTATAATATGAAATTTCCAACAGCGATTTGACGAAATAAAGTAAATATTGTATCAAATCGACGTTAACAAATTAAGATAGATTTTTTAAATATGAACGTAACGGTCTATCGCTCTTGTCAAAGAAAACAAGATTTTTCGCGATATAAAAAAAATGGTTACTTTTCTCTTACAATATATAATTTTTCGAATAAATATTTATTTTGAGTAAATATATAGGTAATGGCTGGTTTTTTGGTATAAAACAATAAAACTGCAATGATAAATCATGAAGTAAGACGGTAATCTTATATTCAATGTAAACATTAACGCAACGCTGTAAGAGCGTACTTTGTATGATGTAACGTCATTTGCATTCGACTACAATTAAGCTGTTGCATTATGCAATGAGATTTCGGTAGAATGAACATGCATTTCATGATTTACGATCTATCATTATAAACTAGAGAATATCATTTAGAATGTATACTAATATTTCTTAATAATATTAGACAGTACATATTGAAAAATTTTAATTTTCTATAATTTTTATCAAAAAAGCTTCTTAACATTAAAACGCACGATGCTAAGATAAATTTTTAAAATGACATTCCAAAAAAGAAAATTTTTTTGTTTTTTCATTTTTATTAATTTTTCCTGTTTACCAAATTATCAAGAATTAATTCATATAATAAAATTTTCAAAATTTTATGTGCTAAAATTCCTTTATTAATATTAATATTAATGTACAATCAGTTACTAAAAGGTTGCAATTTTTTAATTCGATGGTTTTCGGAACGCGCAAAAATTCTGACAGAGCAGACCACCATCTCTGAATGCCTATAGTCAACGATTATGACGGGTTATGATAACTGTCAAAGTGATGCAGAATCGTCTGGTACATGGTGAAATAAAAAAAAAAATTTGTGTGCAGCAGAAAATTTTTAAGATTACCTTCGGATACTGTAAAATATATCATGGTAAGTAATAATAAAGTAAACGCTAAATTTGTTTTATAAATTTATTTATATTTTCAAAAATAACATATTTATTATTATTAAAAATTCAAAAATTAAAAGTAATAATATAACATAATATTATTATTTAACTCAATAATAATACACAAATTTGACACATAATAATAATATGCAAATTCGCTTTCGAAACAAATTCAAAGATCGATCGCTTCTTTGCCGCGACGATCAATTCTAGCGAGCCTGCGATATCAAAGCAAATGGAAAAATCTTACGTAATCCTTTGTCTAGCGGCATCTGCCGCTGATGTCACGGGCTATTAGAAGCAATTTTCCTGCATTTTTAAAGGAACAGGAGAATTGACTGAGTTCTAAATTACGTATTAATATTATCATTTATTTCTTGGTATTGTATTTGCTGATACTTTATATTTTAATTGTGTATTTTTAATTTACAGTAATGTTTTAATTAAGTTACTTATTTCTACCTGCAACGTCAATGAGTAATAAGAGCAATGGACCTCGTTAATTCTTTACTTTCATTGCGTGGCATAAGATTCTAAGTAAGTAATTAATATAAAAAATAATAATGTAAATAAAGTAATAAAATAATAAAAATAAAGATAATAAAACAATTATTAAATAATAATAATTGATATAAACTTTAATATACAATACTATTTTATTCAGAGTATCTTACCAAAGACGAGTGTTACTTAAATGCCAACAGAAAGCAGATATAGTGACGGCGAGATGGTGCTAATTATATGGATAAAGGCAATTGCCATCTAAAAGCATTTCAGATGGCTTTCACCTTGTTCATTTTCTATATTCATTCAAGGTTCTTTCCTTTATTCATTCTTTCCATTCATTACGAGAGTTGTTCATGTTGCAATCATTTATTCTGATATCAACCATAGAAGTTCACATGCCATACAATATAAAATATTTCAGCATATTACAGAAACGTTGCAAATGAATAAACAATAAACGTTGTAAATAATAAACAATAAATACTATTAACACATTAACTATTGATAAATAAATAATAAGCATTAAAAACGCTGCTGAAATATTTTGTATTGTTTGGAGTAATATTAGTATGACACTTCCATGATTCTTTATTACTACATTTAATCTTTGAGGCATTAATGCAGCCAAATTTTGAAATAACGCGGACTTTGAGCGGAAATCCTCACAAACATTGATAATTCCGCTAATGCCTCGCGGTTATGTCGAAATTAAGAGTTCCACTTCTAAACAATACCCCAAAGATTTTCAATCACATTCATTTCTGGGGATTTGGCTGGCCAATTCAACGTCTCAAGATTAGGTTGTGTGGTCAATCTTGAACTCTCGCCCGATGCACTCCTGAATTATCCTGAACAAAAAGAACACGAGGTATATAAGGAAATGTCCCCCGAACGTACGGCATCAGATAAAATGTGAACGTATTCTTCGCCATTCATGCGCGGTGTGATACGAACCAAGATCGTGTGAGGACGTACAGCCTCAAAATACCAATGTGATGCGACCACTTCGTTCGCGGAAACAAACATTCTTTTCTGGATATCTGGTTCATCTCGTTCTCCATAGTGTCACACGCCCGGATTCATCCGTCAAAAATACTTTTTCATCCTAAAAGATAGTATTCATCCACTCTTCCTCCCATACTAAATACTCTAAAGTAAAAACCATTCGTTGCTCTTTATGACATTCTGTTAATTTCTCACATTGAGCAGGTATATGATGGCGATATCTTTGTTCCCGCCACCTACGCTGCACGATTGCTGCGTAACAATTTAAATCGGCGCTACTGCCTGTCGCGCTGAGTAGAATCCGGACTCTTGCACTAAGTTTAATAACTGTTGATTTTTCTCGGCCATTGTGCATCTTGGATGTCCTGGTATTAGCCAAGGATTTATATGGCCTTCTATTTTAAATTGTTTGGACTAATCTATATATTGTGCTCCTCTGCAATATATTAAATATATTTCTTAAAATTTATGTTAGATACAATATCATATTATACAAACACATTAAAAGATATCTTACGTTAACATTACATAATCTTGAAATTTCTGTATATCTTCTGTTAATCTAGGAGTCGATTCTGTATCTTCAAATAAGGTGAAAATTACAAAAGTGAGTAAATTTACTAGATGTTGACCAATGAAATTATTAGTTCTAGTAAATTTTTACTTCGTTTCAGATACAGAATCAATTCCCTAGTATTTGCATACGCCAATATTTCACCTCTAATATGTGGAATAGGGTTAAGTATTTTTATGTTATTTATATATAATTGACTTATTTGCCAAATTAAATGATAGTAAATATCAAAAACAATTAAATTTAATTAAATAATATAAAAATAACATCATAAACTATGGCAAGCTGTTTTACTTTTTAATAGCATAAAAGAAATTTATATCTAATAATAAATTCTTAAAAAATAATTGTCTTAAAAAAATTACGATTTTTAATAATGAATTAAAATTATGTCGTAACATTATTTCCACAAATTAAAATTATGTCAAGGCATAATAGAAATTCTGAATTTATATTATGTCGTGACATAATTTTAATTCGTGAAATTATTATTATATCTTGACATAATAATAAAGTATATACTTATACATACTCATTAATATACATAATATTAATTAGAAAAAAAATTATTTGTGTGTAATTAAATACTATTGCATATAAAACTATTTTGCAAGTATTAAATACTATTTATAAAAATTTAAACTCTGAAAAAAACGGTTTCTGTT
>NW_017305203.1:67440-68072 GCF_001594115.1 Trachymyrmex septentrionalis
ATCTTGGATGTATAAAACTATTTTGCAAGTATTAAATACTATTTATAAAAATTTAAACTCTGAAAAAAACGGTTTCTGTTAATCCTTAGCTAGACAGCTATAATGCGACTGCCTGTAAAACACGAGTGCATTATGGTCATCTACACACAGGAGTTCACATGCTTACATAATAAACAATACTTGATAAATTAAGTTTTTGATAAATGCGATATATATACCGGAGTTATCTTAATATTATCACTATGTGTGTGTACGAGTATATACAATATATATACATATGTACCGTTTGTGCGTGTATGTGTTTATTAATATATCTATATCTGTATAACATTACATATATTTGTATACAATGTATTAATGTGTATACAATGTATTAAATATAATTACTTTTGTAAAATGTATATAAGTAAGCACAACAGAGCGAATATCGACATAGGAGTTGTTTGGCTCAGTGGCAGCCTCGTAGAGCAGACTTAGAAACCAGGCCTCGATTCGAATCTCGACAGAAGAATTACGTAATTTTGAGTGGTGAAAACGTGCTAAGTGAGTATTTTGCATTCGTATACGTTTTTTTACTTCAAATTTACGCATTTACTACTCAAAAATACTCGTAATATATATGTTTTTACCAC
>NW_017305203.1:68172-72914 GCF_001594115.1 Trachymyrmex septentrionalis
AGTATACGTTCTTTTACTTCAAATTTACGCAGTACGCATTTACTACTCAAAAATACTCGTAATATATATGTTTTTACCACTCAGATATATTCGTGTCCTCCATGAGTGCAATCCGTTTTAACTACTCATTTTTACCGAAAAGTTCCCGTTTGCGATCTAAAAACGAAGTTATACTTATTGAGTAAAATGCAAATGTATATAATAACAATGCGGTCTTTATTTAACAATAACTTTCGATGTATGTCAAAGGGAAAAAGACGTGTTGCTATCCATGCCTACAACTTCCGAGGCTACGGTCCACTTGATGCTACGAATAGTTCAAAGCATTTTTTGATTGGTTAGTTAGTAAAATTCCGATTGGTCAATCAAAAGTTCGAAGTATTTGTAGCGTCAAATGGACCGCACCCGGTGCTACATCTCAGAGTACTATTACATTTCTCGAACAAAGATTTTAAGCTTGTCGATTGGCTGTAAAAAGATAAATTCTTGAATCTCTCTATTCTATAGCTTGTCAATAAGAAATGAAATTTTTGTCGTACGACAAATCCCATATAGCACTGATTATTGCGGAAAATCTACAGATATATTTCAACCTTTCACATCTTATGTGCAACAGTTCTAAAATCCTGCAATATGAAATGTTTTAACAGAAGTGTTTCTAAAATCTATCATATGCAATAAATTGAAAAACATTTAAACAGAATAAAAAATCATCATATATCATGTTAAAATCCAAAATGTTTACTGAAAGTCATTTTTTGGTCAATTACGGTTACATTTAACGTCAGTTTGATATTATTGTGACTTGTTTTACTTTAAGAATGTATTAAACGTACAAAGAAAATTAAATTTGAAAGTATGTTTAATATTTACATTTCAACTAAGCTATATATGTACATATGAAAGTTGTGTGAATAAGATTACAATATATTTTTGTTTAATAACACATTTTTGTAATTTATTCATGTTATTTGTTATTATTCTTATTGTTAAAAATAAAAATTTTTTAAATTATAAAAAATTTACATTTTTTTAAATAAATAGTTTAAATATTTAAAATAATTTATGCAAAATTTCATTTTAATTTACTGATTAGTTACAAAAATATAGAACAAATAAATATTTTGCTTATTTACTGGACAAACTATAATAGTTCATGCATCGCAATATAGTTCTACGTAAATAATATTGAATACATAATGTACTTATATTTAAAAAATGAGATGTTTATTATTTATTTTATAATACATTGCCATATATTTTTATTTGAGTACAGATTTCAAAAATCTATTATTTATTAAAATGGATTGAAGGAAAAATTCTGCGGAACTTTTTAATTCAAAATTGTATATACAATATTTTCGTTAAAAATAATCAAAATTTAAATTAAAAAAAGAAGAGTTTTAAAGCTTGAAATCTCTACTTTTGAATGGTTACTGTATTTTTTGAATTTATGTGAGTTTTGTCATTTTTATACATAGAAAACTAGCTGAAAAAAATAAAAAATTTTTTCTCACTTTGTAAGTCTATAACATGTCAAAAAAAATTGAGCAAATTTTTCACTATCTATCATGAAAACTTGAATCATTCCTACAAAATCTTGTTTTAAAAATGTTCGTACAATTTTTTATTCTTGAGTTACTCGCGGTTTAAGTAAAAAAGAGCATTGTTTAATTGCTCATAACTTCATTAAAAATTACTGAAAAAAATGGATTCTTAAAGCTGAAACATTGCTCTATCAATAATATAATTGCTAATTTAAAAAATAGAATGTATATAAATTTGAGCTAAAAATATAATGTTACTTTTTTCTTAACCATTGCGCAATGATTATAAAGATAGTAATACCACATTTTAAACTCAAATTTGTATATAAGTTACATTTAAAAAATTATCACAATATCATTCGATAAAGTAAAATTTCAGCTTTAAGAATTTGTTTTATTAATTACGGTATGATAATTTTTATAACACGGTGAACAAATTAGCCGAAATGGGCATAGACATAAACTCTGAATTGCTCGCGATTATGCTACTATACAGTTTACCGCCATCCTTCGAGAACTTTCGGTGCGCCATCGAGTTCAGTGCGTGCGACGAGTTTCCATCATCGAAAGTGCTGCGCATTAAGATCGTAGAAGAAAACGACGCTGTCCAGAACGCAATATTTGCGAAGAAGAGAGGCAAACTAAGCAAGAAAGGCCAAACCGGAAACCAAGGAGGAATTTAAGTTCTGTTGCCACAAGTGTAAAGAAAAGAGTTACAAATCCGTAGAATGCAAGAAGCAAGCAGAATCGCAATCGTCGGCAAAGATCAGCGATGACATACTCCTGTGCGCTGTTGAAACGTTCCCGGACACACAGGCGACTTTCGCGCGAAAAAAGTGACAAAAGAAAATTTAGAGATTATTCACTCCCACGTATGCGGCCCTTATGTGGGTAGAATCGAAGAGTGGCGCTAAATATTTCGTCACCTTTATCGATGATCACTTCGGATGATGTGAGGTGCGATTTCTTTCGAACAAGAGCGGCCTGCTTAATCATTTCAAGAAATTTAAGGCGTTGGTCGAGAACCGAACTGGAAGAAGGATCAAGATATTATAAACTGATAATGGAGGAGAGTACGTAGGCAAGGAATTCGAAGACTTCCTGAAGAAGGCCGGAATACGAGCGAAGATTGTCAATCACAACACAAAACGGCACTGCCGAGCGGAAGAACACGCTCGTGGAAATGACTCGCTGTTTACTCTTACAATCAGGACTTCCTTCATCATTTTGGCCGTATCCACGGCTTGCTATGTCCGGAATCTTTGTCCTACCAAAATTCTCAACGGCCCCGTTCGAACTGTGGACTGGAGAGGCACCTGACGTAAGTCAATTTAGAGAATTTGACTGCACTGTATTTTGTCTTAATAGAGTTCCAGGTAAGGGGAAGTTAAAGCTTCGAGTTAGAAAAGGCGGTTCCTTGGCTACGCTGCAAATTCGAAAGGTTATCGTGTGTGGTTGCTTGAAGAAAAGAGGATTGTGATCACCAGAGACGCGAAATTTCTAGAAGATTGCGAAAGTTCACCCATCGCAGTCCTTGAAGACTTCGCCGCAAAAGATGTTCCTGTTCAGAGAGAGAATAACTCGTATGTGCCTGATCTTCCCTGGAGAAGCCGAAATTGAGATCAATCCAATTGATAGCGATCGAAATTGTCTCTCGGACGATGATATGGTCAATCTCTATTTAGAAAATATAAATTTTAATTATAGCATAGCAATACTTTTTGAGCACAATATTACGTGTATCCAGGACTAGGCATGTATTTTAAATACTTTTATTATAATAATAATATTTGTAAGACAATTGTATTTTGTATTTTAGTATTAATATAGAAAAATTGAAAGTATTTTGTATTTTGTATTTTGAATACCAAGATTGAATCAATATTATTTGAATTACAAATTACAAAAAACTTTTAATCTTTCAATTTTAAATACAAAATAAATATTATTTTTATGTTCTCCGTTGAAATACATAATACAAAATACACTTATATTCCAAATATTGCGTTTTAAATAAAAATACTTTTAATAAATGCCCAGCCATGCATGTATCGAAGTACTATACCATAGTTACTATTCCATAAGCATCTGCGAATGATTTAACCGCACGAGGTAATGTTAGGTAATTTACTGGATAACATGCGTTTTCTCTCTTATGTCGTTAAATGCAGAACTGGTCCAAATGTAAAAAAAAAAAGATACTTTTAACGATATTTCTCGCTCCCACTCGAATACATCACCCTTCTCTTCAAGTTTTCGTAATAAAATTACATAATCTACACCAAATTTTCGTTACTCGGAAACAGTTCGCTAACCGTTCTCTCAGATGTATCGTAAACAGTGAAAGTGTATGGTACGCGCTCCTCGTGCGCTCCGCGTAATACTGCAAGTAAATCTCTGTCCCTATCGTTCGTGAGTATCGATAAGTATAGAAGTGTTCTTTTGCGAGCTTTAGATTTATCGAACAGAAAAAAAGAGTAAGGGAGAAAGAGAAAACGAAGAGATGCAATTAAAAGTTTTTTTGCTTGTGCTACTATTGCACGCTTCAGTTGCTTCAGATTTAGGTAAGTAGATTTCACACGTACTGCCAGTAAATTTCGATCACCACACGTGTAATAAATTCTCAAGCCGGTAATTTAAATGCTTAGTATTGTAGATATAAGAAAAACACTGAATTTATACTGAAATTAATAGATTCATAACATAAGTTAAACAAATTTAATGTTTGATATGATATTTTGAAAAAAATGATCATCAAATAAAATTGTAATACTTCTTAGTAAGAACATACGTCACTACTTAAAATATTCTTTCTTTCGTTCTCACTAAACACCAATTAAAAGTAATTTGATATCAATGTTATAATTTTACACTTAATATAACTGTTAATATAACACATATGCTATACACTTACATAATTGAGCGTGAAATTATAACATTGATGTTATATTAATCTTAATTGATGTTTACTGGATTATAAAAAATATAAAAATGTTATAGATTGTTTTATTATTTTTGAGTAATATTTGAATTTGGCAGCGCAATTTTCTTATTGGTTTAAAAGTTGTTTAATTTTTTGGTCGCCTTAATTTTATATAAGAATAAAGGTTATGTAAAATCGAATAATACTTATTTTATAATATTTATTTTCAAAAATAGAGAAAGAATATTACAAATTAAATTAAATTTTATATA
>NW_017305203.1:73332-77882 GCF_001594115.1 Trachymyrmex septentrionalis
TATATAATTAAATATATAATTAAAATTCTAACAAATATTTGTGAAAAAGTTTATTTTATTTAGATCTATTTACTCGTTTATAAGTTATTTACTTAATTTTTTTTTTACTTAAAACTGCATCAAAATATGATAACTGTGCTGTAGAAATCGTTAAAAACCAAATAATTTGTTATCTTGTTTTTTACAATTGGTTTTAAGGAGTACTTATCTACAATAAAATTTTTTAACAATATTGGCTTTTTGGCTAATTCCTTAGCTAATTTTTTAACTCATACTTTTAGCTGATTTTACAGCCAAATAAAATATCTTAAATTTCTTCTTAAACTTCTCTTGACTATTAAGTCCCTCATAACCACTTATACAGGCTGTATCTCCAAATTTTTTGTCCAGCGCTCTTCTATAAATAGAGTGGACTAAGCTGAGTCAAGGAAAGTTCTCTACCATTTTGCAATCTTTGCAATAATTAACAAAATATTAATTAATAAAAATCGCTAAATATTGGTTTTTAATAATTTTTTCTCAAATATTATCAACTTTACAGAAAAACAGCGAGAGACAAAAATTATTTATTTTCTTCTCATAAAATTTTGAGAATTTTTTCAGAATTTTTTAATACCATATTTTCTCATGTTGGTAAAAATAGTTGCCTATAATAAGAAAAGTAATACTAAGAAGTTTATAAAAAATTCTGAACATATTTTTAGAGTTCTATAAAAAAAAAATAATGAATTTTTGTCTCTTGTAATTTTTTTGTAAAGTCGATAGTATTTGAGAACAAAATTATTAAAGACCATATTCGGCAATTTTTAGTAATTTATACCTTATTAACTATTGCGACAATTGTAAAATGGTAGAGGACTTTTCAAATTAATTTAATCCGTTTTATCTACACAAGAGCGCTTGGCGAAAAATTTCTAAACACTCTGTATATCACATATTAGATTGACTGGGTTGTTCCACCTTTTGGTAAACTTTAGCTCACCGTCTTACTCTCTTACTATTTTATGTTCTTACTCTTTTACTTATTTGTTTATTCAATAAGTAAATTACCACATAGCTTAAAGATGAAACAACCGGCCCTAAGTGCGTTCACTTCGGACTTTTACGCAAACTTCGGTTCAAACTTCATTCTGTCTTTCTCGTTCATTATATACCGATGAAAGATAGAAAAACACAATAGAATTACAGCGCGTGAGCTCCTGCACATATTTTAAGAATTATATAACTGAGCATTTTTGAAAGCAAAATCAGGTAGAAATTGATATTAAATGTTATTTGCATTGAAGCTTAATTACATCATTAGGATTATATAAATTAGCGTTTATTAAAAAATATATAAAGTTAAAATCCAAATTATTAAATTTTATTGCTCTGCTTTTATAATAAATTTTTTAGTTATATGCTATGCTTACGTCATTACACACGAATTTTAGAGATATAATTGTATATAAATTATTTATTCGTTATAAAGAGTGTCACGGAGAATTTTATGCTAATTTAAGTGAAAAATTTAATTAAAAGGAAGTCCTACCAAAGTTTTATATTACAGCAATGTTATGCTAAAATATAATATTTGCATGTATGTAAATAAAGTCCAAAGTCCTTTTTTTTACAGTAATATAAATCTTCAAAAAATAAATGTGCATATAAAAATAGTCAAGTTAAATTATACAAGTTTTTTAATACTTTTAAGTTTGTAAAGAAGGCGAGAAAGGAGATCAAATTTCTTCTTTCTCTTATAAATTGCAATAAATTAGGAAAAAAATATATTATTGTGCTGCAATAATATTAAACAAAGACAAAAGATATAAAACAATATAACTTAATTAACATTTAAAATAACATGTAAAATATGCAAAATTGTGGAAATGTATACTAAATTGTGCCTTGCGGCTAAAAGACTGGTATGTCGTCTGTTAATTAATTTATTACATAATGTAATATCCTATTTTGTAATAGAATGCGGAATGTTCAAGTGAGATGTTCTCAAGGAACGCATAATGCTATCAAAACCGGAATACCTGGAAGTGAAAGTTACATTATGTACGATTATGTGTGTGCATTCAATGTTAATACGAATATATTAACATTCAATGTTTAAACATATTCTTACAATAATGTATAAGTATCACATATTTGCTAATTTAATTCAGCTCTTTGTAATATTATAAATTAATATTACAAGTAATTTGAATTGTAATAAGTCAAACTGCATTATGTGAATAACATGAATAAGTAAAAATAATGTTTAAATATCACATATCCGCTAATTTAATTCAGCTCTTTATAATATTACAAATTAATATTACAAGTAATTTGAATTGTAATAAGTCAAACTGCATTATGTGAATAACATGAATAAGTAAAAATAATGTTTAAATATCACATATCCGCTAATTTAATTCAGCTTTTTGTAATATTATTGTACAAATATTACAAGTAATTTAAATTGTAATAAGTTATGTAAATAACGCGAATAAGTTAAGAAGTGTCAAATACGGTCGAGACTAAGTTTAAGTGCCTATTATTATTTCCAATCGTTAAATATAATAAATTTTAAGTACATCTTTTAGTTACATAAACTGCGCGCTGATATACTATCGGACTTGGAATGCAATCATAAGTTAAAGACAAAAAGTAATATCATAAAATTAAATTGATCGTCAATTTAATAATATTAATAAAATTCAAATTAATGCTATAATAATAAGCATTAATTTGAATTTTAAATTGTATGTAACATCCTACTTTGTTTCCTATTTGTAATAAAATATATTAAAAAAAGATTTTAGTTTTAATATATTGTATCAATCCAATGTAAATAAAAATGTCTGTATGAGTCTCCGCGGTTGTTAGTGAGTAAATTATATATTCATAAGACGATAAGATATAATTCATAAACATATAATAAATTAAAATGTAGTTACCCAACAAAGTAAACTACAATAAAATTACAAATATTTCAACTTGAATCCTCATCAATGCGAACGTTTTCATCGCTGAAATCACGTACAAACTGATATTAATTCTTATGGAATTTCTTATAAATGTGTATTTAAAGTAAATTGTCAATTATATGTTTTTAGAGGACAACTTCAAGAACTGTCATCCCAACGTATCAGGTTTTGACGTCTGTATAAGAGAGGGATTGAATGCAATTCGACCTTATTTCAAAACCGGTTTACCGAAATACAATGTCCTCCCATTTGATCCCTTTTTTGCCAGAGAGATAACAGCCACAAGAGGAGTACCAAACTTTGGTTTTACTTTAACTCTTCGAAATGTCACCGAGACCGGGTGGTCCTTGAGTAAAGTGACAAAATTTGTTTCCGACTTAAATAATTACAAGGTACATACACTGTCCATCGATATACAATAATTAAAAATTATATGTTAGATTTTCAATTGGAATAGCATACAATTTTATGCCATCGAAGAATTTGTTGTTTATTTTATACATACAAGACGTGCTATGGCAAAATGTAATAAATGCCAAAATTTTGAAAATGTAACTTCATTGTATGAATAGATTGTAAGTACTGTGTTTTATTACACACTATTTGTCATGAAAATTGCTGCTACAAGCGGAGAAAAATTAATAGTATAACTCAAAAGGAGTTCATGCATTTTAGGCAATTTGGAGAGCACGCAGGGATCATTGGATTTATCTTCTTTATTATTCAATTTTACTTACTGAATTTTAAAAATGTGATTAAAATTATCCTTGTATTCAGGAAATATTTTTTTTCACATCTTGAATAAAAGAAAGCAATGGTTGATTATATTATATCATTTTGTTGAACCATATCTATAAATTTCTCTTTATTTTTTTGTAAAAATTATTTTTCTTTATATTGAAATACATTATTATTTAAATCATAACTTTTATTTGCACTGCACAGGATAGTCCATTTTTAACCAATACAGTCAATTTTTTCCGAAATGATTAATAATACAAAAAAGTATTTTAAATAAAAGTGGAATTGTTTCAAAGAAGACGTATTTTAGTCACATTGTTTTTTCTTCTAGGTGGAGACATAAAAAAAATATAAAAATATAACTTCCACTTTTTTAAATAGAATTATATAAAAACTTCTAATACAAGATTACGAGTCGCAAACCAGATGGTAGTTGTTAACAATTAAAAGTCATCAAAATCTAATACATATATGGTAATCTACAAATGTTTCGACCTTTATCGGATCATCTTCAGTGCCGTGCAATACAAATGTACGTAACTATTCTAAAACATCTTCAATCTTTACCGTAATTATGTCAATCCTTCCAATAATTAAAACTGGTAAATTATAACAATTAAAAAGTGCCTCATTGCAACTGTACACGTCATTAGATTATCGTTTTGACTTACAAAGGTCGATAGACGTTAGTTATTTCAAGACTGAAATTATTATATAATTTAAAGAATTAGCCTAACAAATTAATTTACAGTTGTACCTTAAGTCATATTTGAAAACTAGAAGTCCAAAGTATTCCAATTGTTCACAATACAAGTTCACAATACATATCAAAAATTGGAAAAATTATTCATC
>NW_017305203.1:77982-92186 GCF_001594115.1 Trachymyrmex septentrionalis
CAACAAATTCACAATACATATCAAAAATTGGAAAAATTATTCATCGCTACCAAAAGAAGATTGTTATGTTTAAAAATTCTTTTAACAATAAGAACACAAGACAAGTATGAGTATAAGTTAAACAAATAAAAAAGAAGGGGAAAGAACATGAAATGGTGAAAAAGGAAGGAAGGGGGAAGCGTTAGGATTACGAAGGGGATAATAATTGTAAAATCGGGAGATAGGAATCAGAAAAAGATTCGGTATCGTTTTGCTTATTTAAACTGTGCTATTGTTTTTTTTACACCTCCTCTAAAATCAATCTTTTAATTTAAAAGGTTACTATCTAAAATTTTAACGTTATCCCATTTAAAATTGTCGTGGCTTAAATTCGAAATTACCGAAGGAGAGTTCTTTTGTTAATGTCATTTGTATGTTCATTAATTCTAGTCTTTAAATGTCGTTTAGTCTGTCTCACGTATGTAGCGTCACAGTCATGGCAAGAAATCTTGTAAACAACTTCTTGGTGAGACATGTAATCCAAAATGTCTTCACCTCGAGTGATATGTTTCTGTAACGAAATCTGTTGGAAATCATAAAAGCTATTTTTTATTAATACCAGCAGCGATCGAGATGAAAAATTCAGAGATGGTCTTAACATACGGCACAGTAAAATATTGATCATTAATTCTGCTTCGATTTATTTGTTTAGTAAGTTGACATTATTATTGCAATAAAATTTAA
Organism: Trachymyrmex septentrionalis; assembly: GCF_001594115.1. Classification (NCBI taxonomy): domain Eukaryota; kingdom Metazoa; phylum Arthropoda; class Insecta; order Hymenoptera; family Formicidae; genus Trachymyrmex; species Trachymyrmex septentrionalis. The sequence continues at coordinate 78,706 of NW_017305203.1, forward strand.
TTCTTGTCTGTACACTAGAAATAATAAAATTAAAGGATGACCGTTATTTAACAAAATCTGAATAATTTCTATAAATTTTTTTTGTGAAAAATAGCAAGATACAAAAGTAAAATTCGCCAATCATACCATAAATAACATCCTTCTTTTGGCACAATGGATGGTGAGAATTAGAATTAAGAAATTTATCTGAACAAGTTGATTTTTTGTATGATTGAATATAATCACATTATTTTTAATAATAATCGTAATATCCAGAAAATTCAGTCTGTCTTCATCACCAACTTCAAATGTAAATTGCAACCGTTCATGTAGTGAATTAAAAGTATTTAAGATAACTGCCAAATATTTTTCACGTGCAACTAGCAAAATATTATTAGCATATCTGAAGAACTTTAAATTATATGGTATTTGAATTGCTATCTCTTCAAGATCTTCTAAGATTATATTCGCTACACGAAAGATAATAGCGAGCCCAAAGGTGTTTTAAAAATTTGTTTGTAATATTTATTGTTAAATACAAAAAAATGTTGAGTTTAAAGTTAAATTGTTTTCTATTAAGAACTCTTCCTTAGATATATGGGTGTTTTTTGCTATATAGTGCTATCTCTTATTAATACTGTCTAGCCAATTCAGTTGAAACATTAGTGAATAACGATATAACATCTAAAGAAGCCAATTTTAAATTTGACTCAAAATAACTTTTATCAAGTTTTTTTATTAGATGAAACATATTTTCAACGTGGCTACGTGCTTCCAATATGCTATTTATGATATTGTGATGTAAATACAGCTAATTTATAAGCTATTAACAGACGACATAATTATTCTTAGAAGACAACCAATTTTATGAATCTTTGGAAGGCCATATGATCGAAATATTCCCATCCGTAGTTAACAGCCTTTTGTAGATTAACTCGTCTATAAACCCATGATTTTTTCATTTAAAAAGAAGAGATCGCAATTCTCGAATAAGTTTTTTCGTAGGATCTTTGTCCACTAATACATAGGTATTGTTATCTGATAACGATCACTCCATCTTTTCTATGTAGTCTTTTCGATCTAGTACGCCATTACCCTTGTTGCTTTAATTATTAGTATATCAAAATTATCCTTGATAAATTTATCAGTAGATTTAATACATTTTATTCAATATTTATCATTAAAATTGTAAGATGGAGTATTATTCAAATCTATTGATAATGGGAACAGACTGATTCCTAATCTTACTAGCAATTTGACTTCGATAACTATTAATATTATTTTCAATTTGTTTAATAAATTCAATAGACGTTTCTTTCTTTGTTATGCTCAATAGTCAGTAAACCAAATTTATCTACTAACTTTAAAAGTGATTGTACATCGTTAGGAATGAGTGTATTGCTAAGATTAACTAACCATTTATTCTGCAATTCATTTAACCTAGATTCAGAATCAAATTCATCTGCCGCAACACCGATTCTATATATATTGTTAGAAGAAGAAAAGGAATGATCCTCAATAGATACATTATTAATTTTTAATACTTTCAATTTAGTATTAAAATCCTCTCGTATTAAGTAAGCAATCGGTTTAATTTCACATTTTTGTACATTTAATTTTTTATTTACATTAACAACCAATTAATCTTATTATCAATCCTTTTCTTCTCATTTAGCCAATTATAATAACTATTTCTTTCTTGAATTACAAAAAATTTGTTCTAAATTGTAAAAGGTAATAAGTTAGTGATACTTCTCGAAATCTTAATAATTTGTGTCCTATTATAATATAATTGGCTGTATGCATTTTTCAATTCCAATCTCAAAATCGATTTAACATGTCTCAAATATATGGATCTCAAATATATGGATCTCAAATATATGGATCACTGTTTTTAGAGTTATAATAACATAAATTAATGTCGCGTTATATCTTTCTATGTTGTTTAGATGTGACGGAATGATGTTCAAATTAACGTGTGAAAAAAACTATTAGTTTACAAGATATTTTATTATATTGATGGTGGTATAAAGTATTAAATACCTCGTAAACTATTCATTTTTTTATATTTGTACTTTAATATTTTTATGAACAGAATAACAAGATTTGAGATCAATTGATATAAAAAAAATTCATAGTTGCTTATTTTCAAAAATCCATTTTGTCTACATGTTTTTTTTTAAGCAACTATGTGGTTTTTTTTACACCAATTGATTCATTTCATTATTCCGTAAAAAAGTATTGAAATACAATTATCAAAAAATTAATGATATTATTTAAATTTAATGTATGAAGTATTTAATGCTTTATGCCAACATATGCCATAATGAAGTAGATAAAATATCTCGTAAATAACTAATGATTCTTTTGTATCTCTACCTTAATACTTTTATATGCAGAATAATTAAAGGAGTCACATTATGTAAAAAAAAATCATATAGGATTCTATTTAAAAAAATAAAGATAATCTTCATATTTTTATAGAAGAAAAATTAACATGGTCAAAATACATTCTTCTCAAACGATTCCACTTTCGATTCATCTGAAATACTTTTTCGTATCATTAATCATTTCGGAGAAAACTGTATTGATTAAAATAGACTAACTTGTACAGCGTAAATAAAAATCATGATTTTAATAATAATTTATCTTAATAAATAAATGATTTTTATACACAAAATAAAGAGAAATTCACAGATATGATTATCAATAAAACGATAAAATCAATCGTTGTTTTCTTTTGTTCAAGATGTGATAAAAAATATTTCCCAAATACTAAGACAATTTTAATCACGATTTTTAAATAAATAAAATTGAATAAAAAAAAATAAACCCAACGATCCCTGCATACTCCCCAAATAGTTTAAAATGCATGAACTTCTTTGTAAGTTTGTTGTGCAATTGGATTTACAACATTTTAACTTGTAATTTTAATTGAATTTACAACATTTTGACTTATATTTTTACTTTACACTATTTTAACTTGCATTTTATTTGGACTTATAACTTGCATAACAACTTTTTGAAACTTTAATAACTTTAACACGATTTTTTGAAGAATTATATTTAATTAAAATTTATTGCAGACTGATTTTGTTATTTCTGAGAATGATTATGTCATTTCTCCAGTTATTACAATAATTTTTTTATACATATTTTGAAGTGATAGTGTTCAAGAAAATAAGTTTTTTCTTTCTCCTAAAAAATTAAAAAAATAACACAATATTCTGCTTTGCCTCATATATATTATTAGCAACTTTATATTTTTTATATATATATATTTTTATATTTTATATAGTTATCTTATAGTATTTCATATTTAAGATAAAAAGATATATTAAAAATTGATGGCATGATTATTTTCTGAATACATTGAATTTATGTTATTTAATGCGAGAAGTAGAATCAGAGAGAATAATGAAACAAAATATAACTATAACTAAACAAAGCATTTCGTCAATTAGATTGTGTACACGCAAAGTTTCCCAGAGAAAAGGTTGACGGGTGATTATGAATTTAAAGGCGCACTCTTCAGTTCCACTATAAATAATAGAGGAAAATTCTCACTCACTTTGTGTAAGTGCAAATTTGCATTTGATTATGAAATCTATTTCAGTGATAACCAATATTTAAAAAAATACGAAAAATATTTTTTTATTATTAATATTATAGTAAAATATGACTGAAAAAACAGAAATATTTTATCGTTTATTCATAATTTTATAATTTCTCCGTTGCAGATGATCTAATACAAATGACCACCGTGACCAAATTGCCGGGACAAAAATTAAGGGCTCAAATGGACGTCCAATCTATCAAAGATTTGAAGCTTCACATTTCAAATCTTCTATTTGGCAAACGATTCCTTGAAAGTATCCTCGATAAAATAATTAATCATACATGGCAGCCGAGTTTCGTTCTAACAAGAGGCCTGATCAACGAATTCGTTTCAACTGGTTTCACAGAGATTTTCGATAATTCCTTCCGTGATTTTCCTTTCGAGCAAATTTTCAAATCAAAGCCGTTTATAAATTAAATTAATTGTAACTTTGAGATACATTAAGCTTGAATTGTTAAAATAAATCTGTTAATTAGAAAATAAGTGAATATAAGAAGTGTATCTGTCAGTTTGTAAGCAATCTATCCGTTAAATCATTACGAGAGAGCGAAATTTATAGAGTAAATTTTGCAACTCGTGTTACGTTTACATAATAAGTTGTGTATATAAATTGCGTACATTAGCACATAAGATATACGTGTGGCATATTACATATATTAAGTAAATATATTCTCTTTTTTTTTACGATATACATATACACCATTGTATTACATATCGCATTATTACCGAATATAATTTATGTAGTCATTCAATCTGAATTAATATACAGCTTTAGCCTCATAGCCACAATACAAAGTACCTTAAAAAAAAATTGATATAAACATTCTATGTCTAATAAAAGAAAAAGATAAAGAGTAAAAAAAAGATTGAACTAAGATCAAAATTAATTTATGAATATTGATAGAAATAGACACATATTTTTCTGTCGACTATTATGAAAAATGTCAAACGTTTTGATAGCAGAACAGACTACTTATCATGAAACAAGTCGGAATGGATTCCGATCAAAATTATTCAATCATTCCCTAGATTTCTATTGTTTTCTAGGAAAAATGGAATAATTCCAATTGAAATGATTCCAATTTTCATTCCGACATGTTTTATGATAGGTATCCAGGGTATCTATTATGGAGAACATGTTGGAATTATTCCGATCGGAATTATTCCGTTTTCCTTAGAAAACACAATAGAAATCTAAAAAATAATTGAATAATTCTGAATCCATTCCGACTTGTTTCATGGTAGATACACACACGAAGAAAATTTTTTCTTAGAGTTTACCCTGAAAATATGATAGTCATAGGACAACATTATTCGAAGAATTTTAATGTAAATCTCTCTCATTTATTAATAAAATTACAATAAGGTATAAAATAAGTTTGATTAATTTTACTGAAGTGCATGGTAAAAATCTTTAAAATTATTATATTGTACCACAACTACCATATTTTCAGAATAAATTTTAGAAGAAAATTCCGTATACTCAGAATGATTTTTTATGTTTCAATAGTTGCTCGCCTTGAGGATATACTGCGGTCTTTAAACTTATGTTTTTATAGTACACATGGAACGTCAGAAAGCATTGAACCAAAGAACGTTGTTGGATCATTGTCAGATAATATTATCGATCAGCGGGTAAAATTTGTGTATCATATATTTTCCGTTTCATTCAACTTTGATCGATTTAATATTTATAATAAATGCTTCTCTTAAAATCTTTTAAAGCCAAATTTTTAATATTTATAAAAGAAAAATGCGCGTGCATGCGTTGTGCATGAATAAATAAACAGACTGACTGCAGCAGTGTGGAATCTTAACTCAAGTATGTATGACCTTTCTTTTCTGCCTATTTATGCAACAGAGAGATCTTAAAATAAATCTGACAGATACGTTTCTGAAAGAAACCTTGAAATAATTTTAATTTATGCTATAATTAGAAAGTATACTGATCTAAAGGATAAAAAGGAAATTGTGTGAGTTAAAATATATCGTCAGATTTTAGAAATCATATCGTGCATAAGAAAACTTATAAGAATGTAACAGCAATGGCGTGCAACAAAGTCTTCATTTAAAAATGACATTAACCAATAAAAACCTAATAAAATAAAAAGAAATTGTGTGAGTTAAAATATATTATTAGATTTTAGAAATTGTATCGTGACTGCAAATTGTTGGATGCTTATGTTATTGAAATCAGTTTATTACATCATTTATATTGTTATTTACACGGAGAACATATAAAATCTCGAAAAAAATGTTTTAAAAATTGAACTACAGCAAATATCCCGAAAAATCATAATTCCAAAATTGAAGAAGCGTGACAATGTTTTGAAAAAAAAAATTCATAATCCTGAAATCTTAAAAATGGAAATCTAACAATATGTCCCGAGCCGTAATAATATGACTTTTCGGAACATTGTCGCATTTCTAAGATATCGGGATTGTAATTTTTTGGGGCATTGTCATATTTCTTAAATTTCGGGATTGTGACTTTTTGGGATATTATTATATTACACTTCTTAATTTTCGAAATTGTGACTTTCCAAGACTTGCGTGTTTACCATTTAAACAAATTAGTAGGATTCCAGATAAATAAAAAATTCTAAGAAGATCTTTATAAAACTTCATAAAAATATAAAATAAAAGTAGGAAATTTTGTAAGTTGTTACAAAGTGTTACTTGCTGTAAGATTCGCTCTTCTGAGGTTAATCTACATCTTCAATTTCATTTTTTCCTCACGTTTAAAGGCAGGAAGTGCGATCAGCGAGCGGCGACGATCTTCCGCGAACATTTGCGTGAGCAAATCGGAGACGTGACTTAAAACGAACGTGACCAAGGTGATTAACGGGGCTTAACATTCTCCTACTCTCTTTTTGACTGTTCCATGACGTCCATTCTGACGTCTATCAAATGTTTTCTTTTTCTCGTACTCATCACCCATTTTTATCGACGATGTCACTTACGTTCAATTGTTATCATTTAACCATACTTCCAAATTTGTGATGCGTTTACATATTTAAATTGCGCAATTTAACAGTCTAATCAGTTGCGTCAATAAATTGTATATTATAAATATTTATAATGCACGTAATATTTTGTACTTCGTTTCTAACCGATTTGCTAATTATTAGAAGCGGAGAAAATCGCTTTTTCTATGCTCTTTCCAATCATTAAGTCTGTACCACTTTAAAATTACCAGATAAAAGAAGAAAATTATAAACAAATGTCGGCAATTATTGGGAAAGTAAGCGCATAAATTAATCAATGGTTTCTTGGTCTCCTTCATCGGCTTCAGGACCACTTATTAGAGGACTCTTACAGTACATAGTTTACTGCGGTTAATTTAAAATTAACATTGGTAAAAGTTATAATAACCTTCCTGACATGAAATTCACATTACTTTTATCGCTCTTTTGCTCTTTCATCTAGGAAAATTGATCGGCAAAATTTATAATGACAATGGCTTGACCTACGCTATTAAAAATCGATTTAATTAAAATTTATTTGAATAAAAATATACATCATGATTTAATAAAAAATCTAGATGTAGTAAATAAAATAATAAAAAATTGTAGGAAGATATTTTATTTTTTTCTCTGTTATAATTTAAAAAATTTAAAAACTGTGGCTTACGCCACCCCGTATATAATATATCTGCATTCGTATTATTATGCCATTTGTTGCACCTGTACATTGTACAAGTTTAAAAAAAACTGACTTGTTATCCCGCTTAAGGTCCGATCCTCTTCTTCTTCTTCTTCGTCTTCGAGTATAGCGGGGGCAATGTCAAGGTCTATAAGGCTTAACGCATCCCTGCCAGTCGATCATTTCTCGTCCAGAACCTGATCGTTCCGTAGAGTGCCTCGGTAGAAGAAAGGAAAAAAAAAATAAAGCCACTTGCTAGACATGAGGAATACCGTACTACTGTGCTATGCATGCTCGCTGCTGCTCGGCGCCCATGCCATCGGAAAATATAGAGGCCTAGAATTTCTAGAGCCCTGCTCCAGAAACGATCAAAAACTAGAGATCTGCCTCGCTAGAACAGCAAATACACTTGTCGACCACTTCCGTGAAGGTAAGTTGTTGCAAATTTAAAACAATCTATATATATTGACCTTGAACTTGTTATTTCTTATGCTACTTTTAATAAATTTCTATGAGACAACACATATTATCATATGAGTAGACCGATTTCTAAATCGTTCAGTTTTTTTATAATAATGTATTTCATATATTAAAAGATCTTATCTAATTTGAATAAAAAATAAATTTTTTAAAATATATATAAAAGTTATACAAAATATTTTGATTAATTTTATTTACGTTTAATGATATTTGTATTCATTATAATTAATGACTGGTATGCTTCAAAGAACTTCAAAAAAATTGAAGTACAGTTTAATCTGCCGTTTCTTACTATGTCAAGTAAAATCGCAACAGACGATAGCAATTTAATTCGTCGTAAAATATTGCATTTCTCTGTTCTTAACTTTGTTTTATTATGATGTGAATATTAGATAAAATATAGTTAAAAAATCCAATGAACTAAATAAATAACTTTTTATTATTTTTATCATTTTTTATTATTAGAAATAATTACTTTGAATAAAAGCAACTATAATAGTTTTGATTTTCCATTTAAAAAAAAAATCAATCTCTTTAGTAAATCTAGCTAAATTTAAAATATACAAGAGAGAGAATGGCATTTATCAATATTTTTTATTAACTAAAATGAGAATTGTAATATGTTATTCTTTTTTGCTATAATAAATATGTCTACTTCTAAGATTAAAAGCTTTGTAGTAAACTCAAATAAAATATGTAATTATATGTAAATAAAATTATTAAATTATAATAAAATTTATTGCTAATTTATTATTTTATAATTAATATAAAAGTAGCAACTTTAAAGAATATATTATAATTTTAATGTATTTTTGTTTCCTGTCATGGGAATTTTATTAGATAAATATAAGATATTTTATAATAATAACCTATATAATTTGTTAATAAACTGAAAGTTGAAAGTCTGAATAAACCGGTTCTGTAATCACATGGTTTTGTTAACGATCACAACACGTTATAACGGTGTATTCGAATGGTCACCCAGTGTCCTACATTCCACTTGTATTGTGCGGTATAACTTTGGCATACCTGAAACAATATAGCTTTCTTCAAACTGTTAGAGCGTGTAGCGGGTGAAAAATTATCGAATTTTTTTGAGTGAAATAAAGTTTTTAATCAGATTACAAACATAATTAATAAATAATAAAAGATCGATATTATAATCTAACTTTCAAAAATTTAAATAGAATCAATTTAAAAAATGTCATTGTGGTATTTTCAAATTTAACCGACACATTTAAATGTCAAACAAATTCTAAAAAAGTAAATTTTAAAAGTAATTTTTAAAAAAACTACGTAAGATTTATTACACTTAAAAATTTGCGTCGTTTGTAGTGAAACCGTACATTATAACGTTCTAACTACGTTGCAGGTTTACCACAACTGGGTTATTATGAAGTGGAACCGATTATCCTGGACGAGTTGCATATTGCGCTTGGCGGTGGCCCAAATGGTTACAGGGCTCAATTTAAAAATATTACTGCGAGAGGAGTCTCTGCCTTGCGAATAACCGGTCTGAGGACGAGACTGACTGATGATGAAGTGCAGTTGCAACTAGCCTTTAGCATTCCCAGAATTAGAGCAGCCGCGAAATATCGGTCTAGTGGAACTTTAATCTTAGTTCAAGCTAGCGGTGCTGGAGATTATTGGGGCGAATACGGTAAGACCGTTGAAAATTAACTGTAATTATCTTATGATACTTACAAGGAACCTCGCGAGTGTTAAATTCTGATTTGAATGAAACTTTGTGTAGATATAGGACACACACAAAAACACACACACACAAAGATAAGTCTAGAAAATATCAGTTGCAGTGAAAAAACGGTTTGAAAGGGTGAAATCATCTCTTTAACATGTAAAACGATTTCTAGCTTTTCTGTTATTCAAAAACTATTCGAGATATCAAAAAATGTTTTATACAAAAGTTTTACAATAAAATTATCTTTATTTATTCACGTCAATAATTTTTTTTAAATAATTATTAAAAAGATTAAAAACAAAATTTTTTGTTAGTATTATTGATGCAAATGAATAGAAGTAATTTTATTGTAAAATTTTTGTATAAAACATTTTTTGATTTCTTGAATAGTTTTTAAATAACAAAAAAACTTAAAACCGCTTTATACATAAAAGGAACATTTTCATTCCTTCAAATCTTTTTCTGTAGCAATTAACATTTTCTAAATTCATTTTTTTACATGTGCGCGCATATTCTATTATATGTGTGCACAAAGTTTCATTAAAATCAAAATTTCTCACCTTGCGAGATTTCTTAATTGTTAATGAAATCTGTATTTGTTACCATATTAATTGTTATTAGAAATATAAGAAAAAAGAAAGCACTATAGAAGTAATACTTTTCTAATAAATTTTCGACGAAGTGAAATGACACAAGTGCAAGTATGCCATGACATAAATTTCACACATTTTGCAGTTTATCACAGGAGACACAGTAATATATCGGCGGTAATATTTATTATTAACAAACTTCACTTGTTGTAATGAATGCTATCCTATATTATCAAATAATTCAGTTGTTTAAAGGTAATAATAAATTGTGTACATATAAAAATTTTGTTTCTAAATTCTTATATTAAAAATATATTTAAGTTTATTATAAATTGCAGACTTTTTAAATGTCTTTACTAATAGTTATACGAATAATATTTATGCCTAAATAACTTCTACTGCACTAAAGGACTTCTATATTGCAATCTTTGCTTTAATCAAATGTCATAAACTCCTTGTAAACAAAAACACGAATTATAATATTCTCTTGCTGTAAGCAAAATTCTTGAGAAAGATATTACGAAGGTATACCGCAACATTTTCTTTTAAACATCATTTTTATTAACATCTTCTTAAGGATAATTTGATATATTTGAATTTTGTATCTCCTATTACTATTATATATATAATTCTGAGCCACGAAATATTTATTTAAATATTTTTATGATATTTCCGTAATAAAATCAAACTAATCTTATCTACTATATTAGAAAAATATTCATTGATAAAATATACATTAAAACATTAATTTAAAAATGTTAAAAATTAATTTTCAAAATAATTGAACTAAACGGGAGGGGGGTTAAATAATTTATTATTAACAATAATTATTATTAGGATTTTAGAGCAGAAAAAGACGGATAGATTAAAGTTCACAGCTTTATTCGTACATCTGATGTATACAGCAAGATCAAGAATCGATTAATGGCGATAGAAAAAGAATAGAAAATCGGTAATAATCAAAATAGGACCTTCGACCTCAAGTAGCAAGTGATTGGTCGAACACTACAATCGGACTTAAAAGCGTATTCTTAACACTCCCTCTAGAACGTAGTGTAACTCTCTGTAATTTTCTGTTATTTCGCCGACTTCAATCCCAGACATCTGTGGTGTTATCGGGTACCCCTTTTGTAAAAAAGTCTACGAGCATTCTTTCGGTTGGCATGTACTTAAACTCCAACAGGTCATCCTCTAATGCGTCTTTTACAAAGTGTTGCTTCGTGTCTATATGCTTAATACTTGCGAATGAAAGTATAATTCCGTGCTAAAAGCTGCGCTCCTCGATTGTCGTTCATTGTACAAATTCGTTCAACGGAATTGGAAAGCCTTATAAATCCATATAAGCATAAGGCTTCCTTGACCATGGTCAGCGCCATGTATTTTGTCTCGATGGAAGAGAGGGCTGTACGTTGCTTTCTGAATTCCCAGCTTATGGCGCCGCCATTCATAGTGAAGACAAATCCAGTGTAAGATTGACGATCCACCGAACATCTTGTCCAATCGGCGTCTACAAATATCTCCCTGTCCTGCCTTTGATGTACGTGATTCCAAAGTTTATTATCCATTTCAAGTACCTTAAGACTCTCTTGACCGCCTTCCAATGATCCTCATTATAAGAGGTGTTCAACTGACTGAGACAATTAACAATATGCGATATATCTAGCCTCGTTGCAATTGCCAAATAGTTTAGAGTGCCTATAAGTTCTTGATACGGTCTCGTTTCTTGGGCCTGGTTTGATTTGATGACCTTGTCTAAGAATGGTAGTGCTGTTAGTTTAGCTTCCAAGCAGACTTTGCATATAACGGGATTCTTGTCTTTTTCCAGATCAAATCCATATACAGCCTTTTTCTTGCTTATTTCCAAGAGATCGCCGTAGTTTAGGTGCCCGAGCAATAAGGATCGTTATTCGGTATTCTTTATTTCAGCCTTTTCCTTTGTGAATATAACGTTATTCTCGGCGTCGATTTTAGCAACGGAGATTAGATTACTACGGAGATTAGGGACGTGTAATGCATTTTCCAAACATACGGTTCTTGTTGTGTTTTGTGATTGTGTTCTTCACTGTTCCCTTGATCTTTATTTGAGTTGAGCTGTGGTTAGCTAGGTTGAGATTCATGCTTTCAGGGTTCAAAATCTCTTCAAATTTGTTTTTGTCGTGACACAAGTGTGAAATGCATCCGCTGTTGAGACACCACGCATCGTCTCTTGGATTATTTCCTACGGAATATGAAACGGTATTAGTAGTAGAAGTGAAGAAAGCGACATCCTCACCAACGGCTGCTTTTTTCTTGTATTTCTTGGCCTTCGTGTTTTTCTCATGTCTGTCGCGACAATCTATGCCCTTATGACCAATTCGACGACATCTATGACATCAATATTTAAATAAATATTTCACTTGAGCTGAGTTCTTTTGCCTTATCAATCGCTTTATTGATGATTCTTCTTTTGATTGGCTTTCCTTTTCGAGCAAACATGGCGTGGTTATCATCTTGGTTTCGTTATCTCTTGACTACGCTTTTATTAAGAATCTTGACTTTTAGGTGTTTAGGATTAGCAATGTGTCTTTCGACTTGATGGCACACCTAAAATTCTCAAAGCTATCTGGTAGACTATGTAACAATATTATGGATTGCAATTCGATACTGACCTCCACGGATAACCTCTGATAATTTGTCAATTATCTCAAAGAATTTGTTGACGTCGCCATTGTCGTTGAGTCGATGAGTCATTAGCCGTTTCCATAATAATATCTTTTTTGCAGGATTGCCTATTGACTCTTTCATCTTCTTCCTTCCAGACTATTAGGGGTTTGGCTTCTTGTGATGCCGGCTGTTTCTATCCGCTTGATTCACGTTTTGTTCTTCGTCATCAAACTCTTAGCTCCCAGATCATAATTTTCCCTGAATAGAAATGGTATGCGCATTAGGCTCGCTGTTTATCCGTCCATGTTGTCGCATGCTCGCGTTTCGATTCCGCGTAGTTTCCGCGTCAATTTTTATCTCACTCAGGGCGCGTGTGTTTAACATTCATTATCAATAATTAACTCGTTGGATAGATTTTCATGTCTGAGCCCAAAAAACTTTTCATAACCTGTTAGGATTTGAGAGCAGATCGAGACGAATAAATTAAAGTTCACAGCTTTATTCGTATATCTAATGTATACAGCGGGAGATCAAGAATCGATTAATGGCGATAGAAAAAGAACAGAAAACCGATAATAATCAAGATAGGAGATTCAACCTCAAGTAGCAAGCGATTGGTCGAGCCTCTGTTACGTGCCACGTCACTTTTGTGAATGTCACGTTTGTAACATAAAGTTTTTCTACACATTTTTTTCTAAACATTCATGATAAATCTTATTTCCTGCTACTTTTCTTATTTACTTTCACCTATCATTTTTAGTTCTTTTTTTTATCTACCCTTAAAACCTGTCTCGAATATTCAATCTTATAGATATCTTCTCATCTC
>NW_017305203.1:92286-93893 GCF_001594115.1 Trachymyrmex septentrionalis
ACCTATCATTTTTAGTTCTTTTTTTTATCTACTCTTAAAACCTGTCTCGAATATTCAATCTTATAGATATCTTCTCATCTCTAAATGGATTCATGAATCATCGACAATCACATATCTCAATTTCTTTCATCTTCGTCACATATATTTTTGGTATTCGAAAATGTCACGTTATTGGTTAAAATTTATCGGAATCTCTACCTTTTTTATCACAGTGAAGATCTTTCTAGTCCTGTTCGAGTTAGTCTATTCTCGTAAGTTGTGAATAACACATCTCCGACTATAAGTGTAGTCTTGCGTGTATCATCATTGAATAAAGTAGTCCGAAAACAGTTGTCGAATCTTTTTATTACTTTACATATTACGGTGCGTCTCGCTCGTAACAGCATTACAATCAGATCTAAAGGCATAGTCTCAACAATTATTATTAAAAGCACAACGTAATTTATGCAAATTTATTAGAGTTTAATGATATCTTTTATTTTATTCATTACGTTTTTTTTATATAATTTTAAGTTTTTCATTTTTTCTTCTAGAGGACGTCAGGGCTAAGGTCTTTATTAGAGCAAAACCATTTTTATATGAGGGCCGTCGTTATCTCAGATTGCAACAACTGAAAATGGACTTCAGCGTAAAGGATATCAAAATGGGAGTTGAAAACGTGCTCAACACTAACAGCATATTACGTAAGTTCTAATTTCTGTATAATAATTTTTAGATTGTTTCTTTTATATTTCATGTTTTTAAAAAGAATAAAATTATAATCTTAACAGTGTAATAATATTATACAACAAAGTAATAATATATCTCAGGATAAATAAAAAATTTATTTAAAAATTGAATTAAAAGATTAGGTTAATATAAATTAATATGATTGGATCTTAACACATCTTAACACATCTTAACACTTGGGACGGTAAGGCACTTCGTATTTAAAGTTTTAATATAAATTAATTTAAAAAAAGAATTAAGTATGTGTCTAATAAATGCCAATGAATATTTTTTCATTAATTTATTTAAAAAATTCATTTTAAATATAATAGTAATTTTTTTAGTCTTGAATTTTTTATTCTAATATTACTTTTTAGTGGCGGCACTCAATCTTTTCATCAATACAAACAGTCAAGAATTGTTGAAAGAAATGAAACCGGATCTAAGAAGGAAGCTGGTACAAGTGATGTCGAGTTTTGTCGAGAACCTTTTTGCTCAAGTACCGTACGACGCCTGGATTATAGATTAAATGTCGGATTAAATCGTCTAATAATTATCAAGTGGAAAACCAATTGCGTCATTGATGCACCTTTGAACGCGGGTCTTGACACGGGAGGAAAAGAATACTACTTCTTATACAATGAAGGAATTGTTATAGAGTATATAATAAAAATTATAAAAAGACGTAAATATCGATTATTTTTAATCGGTACTTCCATGCGTCAAGAAAAAGTTTGCACGTAACAATAAATGGATATTTAAATCTTGCGTAAATTGCCCGAGGAACAATCTATATCTGCAAATGTTAAACAATTGCATTGCATATACTATACAGTGTATTTTATATAAACTCGTATCTCATACACACACACACACACACACACACACACACACACACA
>NW_017305203.1:94069-97199 GCF_001594115.1 Trachymyrmex septentrionalis
AGCGAATGTGTGTTAACCGTGGATAAATTGTATCAAACTTTTCTTGCTTTTATTGTTTATTATTTATTTTATTTTTATTCCATTAATGACTTCAAAAAAATTAAACTAATGATTAAACATTCAAAACATTTTAAATAATAATAATAGCATACAAATGACGTATAGCATGTTTAAATTATCTAAATGTATTAATGTCATACATATTTGCAGATTTATAAAGAATTAGACAATAGATAACATGTTAAATATATACATATAGTTATAAATATTATAGTTAAAAATATTACATATAGTTATAAATATATAAGTTTTGTACACAATTATATGTATATATATATATGTGGATATAATATAATATCCATTCTCTTCTCTTAATATACATATATTTTAAATAAGCAAATTACCAAAATAATTAATTGTTTAGTTAATTCTTTTTGTTTGATCTCCGTTTTAAAATAAATTATTGCCTTACTTTGTAAAGTTTTTATTTAGTTTATATATTCCTCTATTACATATTACCACATTTTATTTTATAATGTTGCAAGTAGATAGAGAATAGAACAATTTTAATTATTTTAAAAATCATTTCAATGCGCATAAAGATAATGTATTCCCATAAAAATTGTTTACAAAGTTCATAACATTTTTTCATAAATTCGTTACATCTGTTACAATACGCAGAATAAATTAAATTATAAGTAAAAATGTATTTAATAATATATTTTTTTGTTCTATTTTGTAAAATTGTCATTTAAATGTTATACGTATGATCGCACTGACACGTGAGAATAATGTGACAAATGAGTATCAACTCTAAGGATCTTTAAGAATCATGAAAACAGAATCATTGATAATAAAATAAATAGAATAATCAGAAAATAAATAATATTTTTAATTAATTTATTAGTCATATTTGCACACAAGTTATATTTCAAAAGACGAGTTATATGTCAAATATATGAGTAAATAATCTGTCTTAATAAATAGCAAAAAACTATCCTATTTGTAATTAGAGAAATCTTGTATGTACCATACATTTTTATGGTACATACATTTTTATTTATCACCTCTTGATATACTTATAATAAACAGGTATCTAATATCTCACGCATATATATTCAGTGTCATTATTTGGTATACCTAGAAATGATATAATATTCCATGCAAGTCTATGTACAATAATTGTTTTAAATATCAATAGAACTAAGGATTGAGAAATATATATGAGATTTCAAATGAGAAAATAATAGCAGCAAAATGATAATTCTGACATAGAAGAAAATTGTGTATAATACAATATAATTATGTTTCTTTAAGTTAAATCGCGTTTTTTTTCTAGAAATTCTAACAATAAGATAATTCTAAAATAGATTCATTATCCTTGTACTGAATAATAAATATATAATAAGCTAATTATTATTAATTTATTTCTTTTTATAACAAATTATACATTCAGACATTTATATCAAAGATCGGGATTCAATTAAATTTATAATATTATGTAATATCATTTTAAGAGTGTCGATAAAAAATGCGGATTTATATTTTGTATTTCTTGAATATAGAAAATTAATGTTTTAAAATATTATTAAACGTTATATGTGTTATCTTATATAAACAGATATGTTAACTAGAGATATAAATATTAATTTCTTGTAAATTTGCGTAGAGATTCTTATTTTTTAAACGTCAGTAAAAATCGATGACCTGAACAAAAATCGCAAACTTTATTCCGATTTTAATATCTAGTAAATAATATTAACATTTCATAAAACTTATATCAACAATAAATATGATTACTGTATTCGCATTCTCTCACAGGAAACCGATCATTACTGAGCACGCCGAGGTCGAAAGCACCTTGCTCATAGTTACATACATACTCGCCTATGTCAACGTTACGCGCGAGTGTCTTCACTATTATCAAATTAAATTGCAATATCAATGATTGACGCTCGCTCTGACATAAGAAATCCGGTACCTGGATTTATTTTGCTGATTCGTGGGCGGTACAATGTCCATTCGTGGTATGAAATTATTAAATCAATGGAAGCAGAAAATTAAGATTGTGCTTTATACACGTATCCTCTGTGATAATACCTCTGTGATATAACTGACAGCTGTTGCTAGAAATAATTTCTCAAAATATACATAATAAGAAGTTCTTATTTCAGGAAATGTTTTATTGTTTGGTTTGAATTGTAAAATTACCAGAGAGTTCTTAGTCATATAATCAGTCGAGTCTATTTATAGATAAAATTTACTTGGAGAGATATTAAGTTTTCAACTAATTTTCGAATATTAACACATTGAAACTGCGAAGACACTTCATATTGACATATTTTAAATAGAAATGAAGAATATCAAAGATCCATTCTTTTTCGAAGAATATTCTGAACTAATATGTACACTGATACAATAAGTTGGAGCGAAATAAACTATACCTGTTTTATGCCAACTTATTGCACTAATGTACATCAGAATATTCTTTGAAAAAAATAGACTTCAGTTAGAAAGAAAAAATTTTATTTATGTAGGAAATGATAACTGTGCTTTATTAAAAGTATTTTATAAATTAGTACAATTGAGAGACTATAATAAACCATTCGATTTTTATTAATTTATTTGTTTATTTAACTTAGTCCTAATTAACAAATTAATTTACTTAAACTATTTTACTAAAATATTTATTATAAATTTTCATCTTTGTATAAAAATATAAAAAATGTTATCTAATTTTTTAAAATAAAATAATCTACAAAATATTTTTTATAAATAATAAAAACTGATTTTTTTATTGATGGATAAAAGATGGATAATTATAATCTATCAATGTCTTGTATGCGTTTAGATTTGATAAGGACTATGTCACAGCTCTAGTAACTTCAATGACTTCTTTGATTTGATGGATAAATACCAATTATGACGTTTTTTACTAATCCCAGTAAACTTAGTTATTCGTGCTCACGTAAACAATCATTTTCAAACGTCAGGAAGTTATTATTGTCGCCTGCAAGACTTTATTTACTGCGTTTCAACGTCTCAACATAGTTTATAGAAATCAGAATTTTGAAATCATAAAGTGCGAAATGCATATGTATTAGAAATGCGTTAAAAAATGACTAGAATT
>NW_017305203.1:97470-104135 GCF_001594115.1 Trachymyrmex septentrionalis
ACTGTTGACGTGAGTAAACTTTGATCCTAGCGTATTATTATTTACATAATCTTTTAACTTTAGGAAATACAGTAAAAAACTATACTTTTTTTTACATATATCTATTTCCATTGATTCGTGAAACTCATCACGTATTTTTCACCACTCTTTGGCACGCATGCATAATCACATTAATGGTCAAATAGCATTGTCAACACGTTGCGTAATATACATATACAGACAATATCTTGAAATATGTCTTTTATTTAATTATTAAAAGATATTTTTAAAAAGAAATTACAAATAGGCCTGCATTATATTTTAAACCGTGACTACATCTTAAACATTTTAAAATCTTTCTCAATTTACAGCACATTAAATATAACGAATTTTCGTCAAGATACAACATTAGATGCAAATTTAACTCGAAAAAGAAGCGTACAAAGTCTATGTTAAAGCTTGTTGTTATACAGAAATTATAATTTATTAATTCATTAAAAAAGCGATATAAACAATTTGTTCATCTTCAATATTGTAACAGACTTTTTTTAAAATAAATATATCCCTCATACATACACATTGTTAAAAATTCCATGAAATTTAATGTATTTTTGAGTTACACAATTTGAATTTAATTTCACGTTACATTAAATTTAATGCATTTATAACTGAAAAGTATTTGTGTACATGTACATGAAATTTTATGAATTTTTTATAAAACTTTATAAAATTTAATGTACTTTTTATAAAATTATATGAAATTTAATATACACGTTTATTACATTTAGGTAGTTACTGTAACTTCCCGGTAAGCAAGAATTTGCAGCATACATTGTAACATTGCTACAATGTTGTTGAAATGTTCCAAAATGTTTTTTGCTTACCGGGAAGTTACAGTAACTACCTAAATGTAATAA
Organism: Trachymyrmex septentrionalis; assembly: GCF_001594115.1. Lineage (NCBI taxonomy): Eukaryota > Metazoa > Arthropoda > Insecta > Hymenoptera > Formicidae > Trachymyrmex > Trachymyrmex septentrionalis. The sequence goes on from NW_017305203.1 coordinate 98,367, forward strand.
ACGTGTATATTAAATTTTATAAAATTTTATAAAAAATACATTAAATTTTATAAAGTTTTATGGAAAATTCATAAAACATTATGTACACAAATACTTTTCAGTTATAAATGCATTAAATTTAATGTAACGTTGTGAAATTAAATTCAAATTGTAACTGTAAAAGTACATTAAATTTTATGGAATTTTTAACAATATATGTATGAGCGATATATTTGTTTTTAAAAAAATCTGTTATAATACTAAAGATAAACAAATTGTTTATATTATCGCTTTTTTAATGAATTAATATTTTTAATGAATTTTTAGTTAAATCATTCATTATTTTCAATTTCGTTTATATTATGTATAATTACGAGCTTTATTTACATGTAAAGGAAGCATTTTTAACAGTGTAAATTTACTAAACATAGGTCTGTTTTTTATTGCTGCACTCTCTGGTGCACACGATGCAATAAGTTGAAGTGAAATAGTAAACATATATTTGTTTCATTTTAACTTATTGCACTGTATGTATCAGTTCCAGAGAGTACAGCAATAAAAAACGGACCTAATGTCATATTGAAAAAAGTCATTGCATGTCGAAATTAATAACACAAATTCTACAAATCTTTATTCCTATCATTATCCAGTAATTTTGCTGCAGTTCTACATATTAACATTTCCTTAATGTCAAAATACATCTTTTCAAATACATCTTTTCAATAATAGAGACGTCGTTTCGTAAAAAATCATACAAATTATACAAATTATATAAAAAAGGAGTTACAAATCCTAATATGTTATATTGAATAAGTTAATTTTTTAAAGCAATTCTTTCTATAAGTCAGTGCAATTATTTTGCTAAATCAGTATTGTGTAAAGAACTAAAAAATATTTTAATGTATCTGTTTCTGAGAATCATGAATATCAAACGACCAAATACTTTAGATACAAATTAAAATATTTTAGATGCAAACACTTCAGAGCTATAAGTATTTTATCAGATATTGCTAACACAACATGAGAAAAAAAAATAAAGCTCCAAGTAAATTATATAAAATAAATATCTTGTAACAATCAAATAATTCTATTATTTTTATATTCTAAATAAATAAATAAACATATATATATATAAGTAATTAAAATTATAAAAATATAGTTTCTGAAAACCTAGTAAATATTACAAAATAATTTAAATAATTTAAATTTATATTTATTATATTTTATCGCTTTGATTAAAATAGGAACACAATATAATTTGGATAATTTTTACTTGGATAATTTTTAATTTTCAAAAGAGATAGTTGCTTTTGTCTACAAATCGATTGCCTATCGGTATCGTTTACTTACATTACTTTTGCTAACAGTTTGTTTGCACACAAAAATTATTGCCTACAGCTCTATTGTCTATATACACTTTTGCGCGCAAATAAAACTTTTAGAAGCAGAATTACTTTTGCCTATAAACACTTTTGTCCACAAATATAAAATTAAAGTTAAGCAAGAAAATATTTTATATTTTTAGGAAATCTGTCATGTTAACAGTGGGATGTCAGCGTAGACAGTGTCCGCTTGGAATATTTTTCCAAAAAAAATCTAATCCTAATCAACCCTCATTTTTTAGTGTAAAAGCCCTCATTTCGCGTGGAAGGTTGTGAGCTGTAGGCAATAATTTTTATTTATGCAAACAAACTGTTGGCAAAAGTGAGTATAGGCAATCGATTTGTAGACAAATGGGATCCCCTCTTTTTTTTTCAAAATAGTTTTTACTTTATGCCTTACTTGTTTTTATATTTATTTGTAAATTTTTAAAATTTTTTTATCGTTTTTTAAATTTCCGCTGCACACTTGCTCTCATTTGCAGCACTAGAATTCTGCTATAAAATTTATTATAATATAGTAAGAGGAGGATTAATGATCTCTAATCTGTTTGCAATTATTATATATATTTTAAAATGTGTGAAGTTAGACGCAACATCTTTCTATGAAAAAAAGTCATTCCCAAAGCCATTAAGTTTGTTACTAGATTAATTTATCTTTTTATGATATTTGTTGAATTAGATTATGAAGTTACTATTTGCCAAGATCACGAAAACTATTAAAATTAAATAGACTTATTTCTTTATTCTCACACTTTCTAAAAAAAAACTTAATAGTAATTTTGTTTTTAAGCAGTGGTTAAATTTTTTTTCAAAATAGAAAAGTTAGGTGATTAAAATTTGGTGATAGTTGCTAGGCATTGCTAGTTTTACAGTAAATCTCTGAAAGGGAAGACATCGAATAATCATCTTGTAAATTATTTTCTTCGATAGTCTTGATTTTTCTTAAATAAATAAACATAAAATATTTATTTACACAAAAAAAATCATCATTTTAAGAATATAAAAGATGTGTATTTTCTGTAAAGTTTAATTAAAGCTAGAAACTTATGGCGAATTTGATTGGAAGCACTAATGGAAGCATATTAAAGCGTTGTACATTGATTTAAATTGAGTATAAAAATGAAATGCAAATATTTCGAATTATGAAATACATATTTTACCTCATAGTACAATAAAATGTATTGAATAGATATTTCACGATTTAATCGATTTCTATGTTTATTTATAAACATACATATCTTTACCTTATTTTAGACACAACGGCTTTAATATGCACCAGTGTGCACTGAGTGTGCGTCCAATCAAATTTGCTATTATACTGTTTATATAAAAATGAATATTACTTACTTTTATTATATATTTATATAATTTATATTATATAATTATTATATATTTATGAATAATTTAATAACGTTTTAATAAATATTTGTATTTAACAATACATTTTTGTACTTTAAATAAACATTTTCTCATTTTATCTCAATTTTTACAAAATTGTTTACATATTGAAATAATTTTTAATCCAGATTCTAAATTGCTGCCAAACTTTTGTATTACTTTTAAATAAAATATAAAAAAATTTGTAATTTTTTAATAACTTTTTATTTTATTAAAAAATGGATATAATACATCTTATATCCTTAATGATATTCCTATATACAAATTATAATAAAATATTGGATACAATTTGAAAAAACAAATTTAATCTTTTAATTTAAATGCCGATAGAAATAAAATTTAAAAAAAAAACAGAAAAATTAACATCATAATTATTTTTAAAATAAGTTTTTTTAAAAAGTAGTGGATTCTTCAATTATAATCACAATGTAACGAGAAATTGATTATTTATATAGAACATATACCGAAACTATTCGGTCAGACATCATATGACCTTGTCATTTCCTTTTTGTTTTCAATAGAAGTCCATATGAAACCGAGATATGAAACCGAAGCAACATCCGTGATACCGTTTAACAAAAAAGCATATGTTAGTCTATCATTGTCTGCATAATATGCATGTCCACAACCAAATCACCCATCTGTACATGATCATTCTCACAATCGGTACATGCACTTTTCTTTTTGCAAATGCATAAAAACAAGTATCATATAAGTAATAATAATGGCTTTCATTTTATTTGTGGGGGATGGCGGGTGATATGGAGAGGGAAAAATGGTCATTGTTATAAGACGTTCGGATTGTCGGATCATGCACTTCCAGCCCGACTATTCTCTAACCACCTGCCGCCGTGGGTCCAGCAACCCCATCGTCGACTCTTGCACCTAAGCCTTTATTGCCAAAAGATAATTTTGTTGAGCTTCCTGTCTGTTCATTTTTCATCTTTTGAAAGATGGAGTTAGCGAAGGCAACATTTACGATCCTCTTGGCCGTGGCGACAATCGGCGTGATATCTTCACGAGATATACGTAAGTAAATAATACAGGTAAAATCCCCCAAAAGTGATATTTATGCTTTTAATATTGACTTAAGTATTAACTAAATAATGTTAATGGAATAAAAAATTTTTAAAGATAGTTTTATATAGCTTATTTATTTTTTGGTAAACTTGCCGTTTCTCTAGTGTACTATTACACTATTATACAAACAAGTTATTAAATAGAGAGAGAGAGAGAGAGAGAGAGAGAGAGAGAGAGAGAGAGAGTGAGAGGGAGGGAGGGAGAAGAAAAGGGAGAGGGAAAGGGAGACAGAGAGAGAGAGAGAGGTGCATGCTAAAAGTCGACTTAATGTCTGTTATTAGCATAATCGTAATTAAGATTTCTGAATACGTTTGCAGTTGAAAATAAACCCATATGCGCAAATTAAGCTGATATCGTCAACATTAAGATTAGATACTTCTGTAATTTGATGATCTGTAATTTTTGTTAGAGTTATCCAAGAATAGAGTGCACACAAATAGAATGTTATACAATTTTGCTTGAAGAAGAGATTAGACAAAAAACATTTGAAGAATCACACATACACACATGTGTATACAAGGTATCTTACAAGAAGTGTTAAAATTTATCAGTTATTTCTAAAAGCACAGGAAAAATAAAATATTTTTAGTAAAGAAAATTAGTAATTTTATTTACATATAGAATAAGAACATTTGGAAATATTTATTATTTAATAAGTATTTATAAAAATGCTAAATATTGCTAACTTTGATAAAACGTAGCATAAGAAACATTTATGAAGGTTTTTATTTTGTGTTGACTTAAATATAATTTATGAATAATCATAAATAATGAAAACGTATATTCTATTAAGTTGATTTATGTTCTTTGTATTAGTGTAAATGCATTTAAATAGTGAATGATAGATATAAAATGCGCTCTTAATCAAAGATCATATAAATGCATTATATTAAAAGAATATTACATTATAAAAATAAAAAATCTTGTATTTATAAATAGAAATTAAACGATAAAAAGAAATTAAGGATTTGTATAGATTTGTAGCAACGACCGCTTATTATATAATATTTCCACAATGTTACTATATTTATAACAATCTGACGGTTTCCACTATGATTGCAGCCGAGTTCCTGCATATTTGTCAAACGCACGATCCGCATTACGAGACATGTATGACTGAGAGTATAGAGTATTTGAAACCGTATCTTAAAACAGGTGTACCGGAATATAATATTCCATCGTTGGAACCTCTCATACTAAAAAAAATAACATTTACACCTACAAATAATTTACGACTAGAGGCATCTGATGTTGAGACAAAGGGTGCCAGCAACTTTCTAATTAAAAAAGTGAAGTAAGTATAAAAAATGTAATACTATTTATTACAGGATAGCTTGCAAAGAAGTTTTGCAAGTCAGTTTTAGAAGATGCGAGCACACGACACCGTAATATACCTGTGAAATAATTATAACAGTATAAATACTTTTAAAATATTTTTATATACTGGTTTAAAAAATATTTTTATTGCTCTAATTCTCTAACATAAAGTTAAACTTGAAATTCTTAAATAACATTTTTTGCAATTTTTAATACTAGTTATGTGGATAACTTGTTTTATTTAACAAAATTAAATATTGTGATAATTTAATTTAATTTGTTAAATAAAACACATAATTTGTCTTTTCTTAGACGAACAATTTACGTTTTTACAAGAATAACGTATGGTCGTATGGTGTGACGTAAGAGATACAATAAAATTCAAGCTAAAATCTTACAAAACACTTTAGCATACTTGTGTCTTTCTTTTTAAACAAGCGTTTTGAATCTCTGCACAACTATACTTTTATGACCTTGCAAGGATATTATTAGATAATAGTCACATCCTTTTGAACAAAATTTTAGTCTATGAATCATTCATAATATTAAATTGAATCATACATCCATCCATTCCTCTCTCTCTCTCTCTCTCTCTCTCTCTCTCTCTCTCTCT
>NW_017305203.1:104235-116393 GCF_001594115.1 Trachymyrmex septentrionalis
TCTCTCTCTCTCTGCTTAACAAATCCAACCAGATTATATAAAATTACAAAGAAGTGATTGTGCACACATATGAGATTTATGCTGTCGTTGACTTCTGACGTATGTTGTATGCTTAGCAATTTATTATCGAAGAGAAATAAGTTTAAAAGATATGGACAAAAACAGCAATGCAAAGTATTAAAAAAAATATTTTGAATAAACATTTTACAGCTTTAGAAAAGAGAATGCTAAGAAAGTGAAGATTTTTTTATAGAATACGTTTTTTAAACAAAATTAACATTTTATCAACATTTAAAATAAAAAATCTTAAGAATCTTTATTTTAGACTCTATATGTGAACAACACAATCATATTAGAAAAATGCCTACTATTACGATCAAAGCTGAATCTTTATTGCTTTAAATAGAATTCAATCTTGTATTCTTACATACACTGTATATGTACTTGCATATATACCATATTATAGTCTTTTATTGAATTGTTTTTCCAGACTGTAAACGCAATTAAAACTACTCTAGTAATCGCGAATTAAATTGACAAGCAATTTAATAATTTGATGCTCCCATCAAACATTATATTATAAAAATGTTAATATGTTAAAACTGTTAATAAATTTATTACAAAAAATATTACCTCAGACGGGAATCCGGATCTCTTGTATTCTGTCGGTAAGGAAACAACGTCTTTCTTTCAGGTGACGTAATATAAATAGTATTAAGAATCTTGTTGACTCAATTTGGCACGCAGTTTTAAAAGACTACAATATGATATATATGCAACATACATACATATATAGTGTATATATAGTGTACATATATAGTGTATATTAGTAATTTAAGATTGAATTATTTAAATGAAGATCCAGCTTAGACCGTAATAGACATTTTTCTAGTATTGATTGTATTTCTCACATATGTAGTCCAAAAATAAAGATTCTTAATATTGTTCTTAATATTTATATTACGTCGCTTGAAAGAAAGACGTTATTTCCTTATTGTATCGATTATTGCGAAAAATATTACTAAGGCCTCAATGGTCTAATGGCTTAGGACGCTCATATGGAATACAAGAGATCCGGGTTTAAGTCCGGCCAAGGTAATATTTTTCGCAATAAATTTATTAACAGTTTCAACATATTAATATCTTTATAATATGATGCTTAATGGTAACATCAAATTATTAAATTGCTTTTCAATTTAATTCGCGATTACTAGAGTAGTTTTAATTGCGTTTATAGTCTGGAAAAATAATTCAGAGCGCAGTTCTAAAAAACTACAATATGGTATACATGTATAATGTATATTAGTAATTTAAGATTGAATTATTTAAAGCAATGAAGATTCAGCTTCGACCGTAAGACATTTTTCTAGTATTGATTTAAAATAAAGAAATTAATGATTTTTTTTTATTTTAAATAATTTTCCTTTTAAAAGAAATTGACGTTTTATTAATATTTTTTGAATAAGTCATTAATAATTTTTTAAATATAATTACAATAAACATAAAGTAAAAATATTAAAATTATAAACTACTTACATACTTAAAAATTTCATATATATATTTTTAATATATTTTAACATGATACAAAATTTTTCGTGACATATTTATTTTCGATGATTATTTTAATACTTCCACACACAAAATAAGAGACGATTCAATTGATTTAAAAAGATGCATAGTTATATTTAAAGAAAATAACGCGATTTGTAATGTGCAATTGAGGAACGGATGCTGTGTCGTTTGTATTCTATGCATAGATGGCCATGACACGAACATTCAAAGTGTGTCTACAAAGCGTCAACAGTATTCTCATGCTTACTCCTCGAATATTGCAAGAAAGGAAGAAAAATAAATACTCTATACAGACCAGAAAACCGGACAAAAACTGTAATTGCCGGTGATGTTTCTCGCTTCTTTGTAGCATTCGAAATTCAAAAAGACATTTGTTAAACAATATATCGAGCATTAAGAAAGAAATAGAAAGAGACAAAACTTATAATAACGTTGTAATAATATGAATACTAAGAAAGGTTCCACACTGTGCATTGAAATTGTCAGTTATTGTAGTAATTTCCCATGTATGAGAACTGTGAAAGATAGACTTACTGTTTTAATGACAATATATCGTGTATCCATCGAGATATTTATCCACATTCCATAAGATGCATACTATTTATATTGACTCTTTGTATTATGTATTATAATATCTAATATCTAACAATAATACCAAGAATTTATAAGAATATAATTTTCTAGCAATTAAGTGTAATTTTGTTTTAATTACAAACGTATATCTATAAAAAATTTTACATTATAGTAGAAAATTACGAAGTTAAAGCACAGAATATAGTGATACAATAGTAACAATAGTTGCAATAAAATTTGATAAAATTTATGTAAACTGTAATCTTTATGTCAATCTCAGATCAAGTGAGATTAGTTGAGATAAAATAAAAATCTCATTTGCATCATTTTGATTTCTATCATAAGTTAATTAACATAATAATTTTATTTGTATAAATGGAAATTACAAACATGAATTGAAAGATGAATTGAAGAAAATAAGCGTACAATGAATTTCTCTCATTATTTTCCTGATTGTATATTAATGCTGTATTTCTTTTTTCCAAGAATCGATTTTAACACTTTGATTGTCTTGTTGGATGTGGAATTGCCAAATATTCAAGTTGAAGGGACATATGGTATCGACGGCAAGTTACTGTTACTTCCAATTCGTGGATCCGGCCCGATTCATGGCAATTTCTCAAATTGCATAGGTATTTGCAATTATATAAATTATAATTCAATAATTTTATACATTTGACTTTTTTTATTATAAAATTTTGATTAACTTTTTAGGCTCTTGCAAAATACAATTTGGGAAATACCTTGACGAGAACAGCGAAGAGAAGGTGCGCATCACGGATTTCAAATTAAAAATCTCAGTCGGCAAGGGTACGATAAAACTGGAAAATTTATTTGGTGGCGAACAAGCTCTTGGAGATGTCGTCAATTCGGCTATCAACAATAATTTTGATCTCTTCATGAAGGAGCTTTCGCCGCTCGTGGAAGAGGCACTATCTAACTCTTTCCAGAATATTGCTAGCAGTATTATTCAACAATTTACATTCGCCCAACTCTTCCCAGACGCCTAGATCGATTGGTGGTAATCCAGATGATCAGGCGGGCTGGAAAACACATAAATTAAATTTGAAGCTTTATTGCAAAATAAGCAGTAGAGCAAATTAAGAAAATTGATTGTTATTTTTCACTGTATTGAATTTTTCTTACATGCAATTGAGTTTTGCATTGTTAAGTTTGTTAAATTTTTTAAGATTTTATAATAAATATAAATGATCTATAATCAAAGCGCGCGCTAAACCAGAATTTAATTTTGATAGAAAAAGGAATTAAATTAAAATCATGGAACAATTTTCGTATTATTTAAAAATTCAATTCTAATCGTTTTGCAGAAAATGTTAATAATCTATGATCTAATAAAAATGTTAATAATCTATGATTAATTAATCGAATGTTTGTGCAACATTAGCTCTTAAAAAAAATAATGTTATATAACAGAAAATTTTTAGAAAGGAAAAATAAAATAAGATAAAAAAGTATTAACAAATTTTTTTAAAAAATTTTTAAAAACATTTTTGTTAATTTTATCATAAAATCTTTTAAATATGTAATTTCTGGATTTATTATCATTATCATTAATTGCAAAAAATACCTAAGTTATTAACAAGCACCTAGAAATAGATGTGGAAAATTCTTGATCGAAAATCAAATACTTTTCTATAAATTTGTCACACACACACACACACACAATAGAGCACAGAAAATTTTTGTTTTAATTTTTATTCTTTCATTATTGAGTCAATGCAATTAAAAATTTAAATATGAGTCAGTGCAAACAAAAAACAATTATAGACGCATAGTAAACAGCACACTGTGCAAAAAAAGATCTATTTGCTTCGTAAGAAGGTCACCTGTAAAAAATCTTGTGATTATAATTTACAGACTTGCAATATTAGCCTTTTAATTATCGAGTATACCGATATCAATAAATTCAATGCATTATGAAACATTGAATAAAGTTTTCGACTATAGTATTTGTTAAACAATATTAGCATTATTACATCTTTTATATTTTATTTCCCAAATTTTATTATAATTTATTCATAAAATAACTCATATATTTTTAAAACCTGTGTAATATTTTATAAATTAATCACAAGTTTATTTTAAGTATTATTACACATTCTTCACAATAATAGTACCAGTCAATCCATTTTGCGAATTGTACTGTGATATTTAATTTGTAATTTATTACAAAAATATTAAACAATATATTTAATGTAGTAAATGTGTTTGTAATTAACGTTGTTGCATTAACAAATAACCAAAATATTAGTAACAAATATTAATAACAAAATATTAATAACAAATTGTATTGAATACAAATAAGTAAATTCTTTGATTATGTAAAATCTACGTCTAACAGTTTATAATTTATAACAGAAATCATAAATTATGCATTAGTTTCAAATTACATAGTTATACAATAGACTTTTTATGGAAACCTAAATAAATGAAGCATTTTCCGATGTATTTTTGTTCGCTGAAAACGAATTCCATAGAATTGACCTAATAAGGAAAAAACTGAAGTTAAATGTGTCAAAATTGACGTTTCTCATATTTATCTTTTTTTTTTGTGGCTAAAATGAACTTTTTTTTTCAATTTCATTTACTTTAAAGTGCTTTTTTGTCTATAAAATAAATTTATATTTATTACGGAATGATTTTTTGTTATATACATAATTAATATATGAAGATCGCGGCATTGTTATCGCAAGTTGCCTAAATCCCCTCCAATCTCCCACTACTCGTAATATTCATGCTCATTTGAAAACTGGAACCCTTATCAACAATGCTTTTAAGTAGATACAATTATTATTTTTCGCCAAATCATAGAAGTTTTAAGTTCTACAATATGTAGTTAAAATGAATCTTCTGGCCTATTTTTGTGTAAAAATAAGTTTCCTAAATATCATAATTTTATTGTTAAGATGATTGCTGAATTCAAATTATATCAAAATTTTAAAATTAAAAATAGTAGATCCGTTATAATAAATTGAAATTAGAAAGTAGGCAGAATTAAAAAAAAATGTGTATCTTAATGTTTTTGAGACCACTAAATCCAAATATGATAGAATTCTAATAAATATGAATTTATTTTATAGGTAAAAGTGGAAGATTGGAGGGGATAGTACTTTAAAGTGGTGTATATAAAATTGAAAAAAATTTATTTTAGCCACAAGAAAATGGTAAATATGGTTAAAAACCTGACGTATTAGACCAATTCCACAGTCAGATTCATTTTCAGCGTACAAAAGCAATCGGAAAACGCTTTGTTTATTCAGGTCCCAAAAAAATGTTAAACTGTGTTATTGCAAGATATGAATAATTTCAATCATACCCATTACAGTACCGTAACATAATAAAGTTGACAATAAATATAATGTAAAATATAATTGATTGAGATTTATTAAGTAATTTGCATTACATCTTTTTGTATAAATTTCTTTTACAAAAACAATTACATAGCTGCAACAATATTTAATAATTTAAAACAATTTCCAACGTTATAAAATACACTATAACAAACACATACAGTATTTAATTCTATGTATATTATCTTAAAATAATTTATTTTAATATATAAATTTTAATATATAAATTTTTTTTACTATTTTTTATATGTACATATATAAGACATATTTACGTTGTTAACCCTCAACTACAACAACTGACCATTTAAAAATAAAAATTTTTGGACGATTGAACAATTCGTATGATACTATGAGATTCTAAATTTTAAATAAAAAAAACTTGGGACCTTTTCCTTCAAACGCTGTAAGACAGAGGTTTACTTGCATTCTATACTTCAAGCTAGACACTTCAGAATTTAGATGTAGTTTTCATAGCTGCAATTGAGGGTTATCTAAAGACATGGATAGTCAAGAAATTAGATAAATAAGATATACATATATATGTATAGTATATATGTAAGAGATATAATTAACACATATTTAGAATATATAGATGTTATAAGATATAAATATAAAGATATAAAACAAAAAGCACATATTGTTGCAATTTTATGTCTACATGTTCTCATTTTTTCTAATAATTGCATAACACTTATATCAAATATTGCGATATAAAATTCTCATAAACATTATGTTCAAACTAATACAAGAAGTATTTAAAATTTTAATTTAACACGAGAACTTTGTAATTTCGAATATTCTTTAACCCTTTCGTACCTCCGGAACATATATGTCCCATCTACAAAAAAAATTATAATTTTTAAATAAATAATTGATTTTTATCTTGTTTTAAAGAAGAAGGTTTAACTTCATGTCAAAAAATTGCACACTTTGTAATGTAATATTTTTATTAACATATAATTAGTATCTAAACTTTGCAAAAAATAAAATTTGTTGATAGTAAAAAATAACCATATATTAATCGTAGATTATGTAATAAAATTAGAATAAATACTAATTATGTATTATATTAATCATATACTTAGAGTCTTATTTAAAAATGATCACAACTTTATTATAGTATGTATTATATTTTATATATGTAATATCAAATATTGTACATAATCCAAAAGTCTTTTCCTTTAAAAAATGTTTAAATATATTTAATTTTAAATATATTTTAGGTTGAATAGTCTCGTGTATGTGTGTATCTATACGTGTATGCAACAATGTATATTAAAAAAAATAAAATCCGAGGTTATATTTTGAATATTTCAGCTTTTCATGACCGTTATCTTAAATTCATTTTAAATTTAAATTTTATTAGTAAATTTGGAATCAGCACCCCCAAAAACTTATAAAACTGTTTTTATATGAAATTTCTTTTGAAAAACCCGAAAGTACGAAAGGATTAAGTAAATCATGAAATAGATGAAATGATTCCATGTCAATGGAACTTAAAAATTTATTGCGCGATTTATTCTCGATCAGGGAAAAGCTCGTTCAATGTAAAGTGTTTAACTATATTATTGGAAAGTAAGATAATTCGTTTGACAACTGCTTCTTCTATTGCCGGCTTAAAAACACTAATAACCTCCTGTTGATTGTTGCCTATAAAATTGCTAATGACTTCATTTAATCGACTTAGTTCTGTGTTATTCAATCCATATTCAGCGATGTATCCTTTGATGTCAAGATTTATCTTCATCTTTCCTAAGTACACGTATTTTTTGCCGTTTCTAGTTACTACATTCATGTCCATATTTACCTTCGCTTCAACATTATCTGCAAAATTCAGATTAAAATAATTATAGCAGAAAAGTATTAAATTGTGAATCATTACATTGAAACAGACATTTTCTATTTTCTGCTTTTCTAAATATAATGCAATATCGATTATTTTACGTACTTGTAGTGATGTAAACCGGTCCCTTGTGAACAATAGGCACCAGTAAACGTATGTCGAAATCATATGTGGCATTCATTTGAATCCGTCTGAATACAAGCTCAAAATCGAAGTGAAGTTTCTCGAGATCTGATTGAAGGTATTTTACGACAAAATCACAAAGTCCCGACACTTGTGTATTTGTAAGAGATATTTTAGAATTAGGTGTATCAGAAATGATTAGTTTATCAAGAATTAATGGATCATTCGACTCAATGTCCAATTCCGGAATTCCTTCGCAGATCTTGTCTTTTATATTATCGATGTTGTCCAAGATGCATTTATTAAGATTCGGATTTTTGCGTCCACATATATTAATAAAGGAGGCTGTGAAAGATGTAAATTATCTCTATTCAAATTAAAAATAATAAAGAAACGGATCAAGAGATTATAAATTAAATATACAAAAACAAGAGCTACGAGTCAAATATAATATATTTAATAAACAAATTTTTAAAAAAGCAAACGTTTCTATCTTTATTAAATTGTAATTATGAATAAAATTATTTATGATAAATAAAATAAAGAATTAAGATAAATAAAATAAAGAATGATAAAATGTGAAAATTTTAAAGAAATATATACCCAATTTTTTTATAATAAAGTTTGTGATTTTAAATTAATATAATTTAATAACGTTTAAATCTTGAAAGATTTAATATAATAACACTTTTAATTAAATCATAGCATAGGTACGTGAAATAATAATTGACAAATTAAATTTTATATTCAAATTAAATTTTATATTTATTCATAAATTTTTTTATATTTAATAATAAAGTATTTCATAATAAAAATATTCTGAATATTGCTACAAGATTTTTATTTAATATTTTTATTATACTATTTTCGCATTAGTATACTTTGCATTTTCGAGAATGTAAATCTGTTACAAGCGACTGCACAGCAAATCAAGTCTACGAAATATGTTGTTGTGTCGCAAAAATTCTTTATAAGACGTTCTCTTCTAGATATATGTATATGCCACATTATAAAACGTGTAATGAAATGTTCGACAAGAAATTCTTGTCGAAGTTGATATTGGTTATACCTGTCATTTTAATCAAGTGCTTAAAAACTGAAACATAGCTTCTTTTCGTAAGCATTTTTTTTTCTAATACGCGTTTACGTTGTTGCTATTTAATACTACATGTTCACGACCTGGCGAATGCTAGGCATGCAGTTTGCATTACCTCGGTGAGTTATTGCATTATATCTAATAATTAACATTATCGCAATGTCTGCAAACTTCTTTACACAACGATCCAATTTGAATTACGTTTTATTATTTTAATAAATTAATATATTCCGCGTAATATAGTTGTGATAATTATAATAAAAAACATTTGTAATTTTTTTTATAAACAATAAAGAACGAATTATGAGCATTTTTTGTGACAAGTATATATTTTTTTTTACTCACGTATTTCTGCTGTAACATAATTTGTTGCTATAAGCGCAAAAGCAAAAATTATAGTAAACATATTTCAATTTAAAAAATTTATCTTATAAAGAAACACTTTCTGAAAATATACTCTGAAGCAAACCAAACAGTTGTATAACGAATGAGTATTAAGACTGATTCGCGCGAGTGATGAAGCTTATATATATATATATATACACGTCCTCGTTCAGTGTTTTATTAACCATTCTCTTTCGTACTCTGTAGCCATGACTCATTTAAAATCTACAATCAATTTCTGTTTACACCAGTGAAGTTAAATCAATTTTAACAATAAATAACGAAAGAATAATATTTTCTTTCATAAAATAAAAAATAAATATTTTATTAAATTAAAATATATTTGATATATGTGCAAGTCGTGAAATGATACTTATGTTGCATCTACATGTAAATTAATCTAAATTCAAAAAGTATAGCAAAATCAGTACAGTAGTTAAGATAAAATTACAAAAATTGATAAAAAGCTAAATTCATTAATTTTCTTCAAAATAAGAGAGATATTCGTGTAAAATTGCTATATTTAATTTAATTATATTTTTCTCAAATTTCATAATTTTTCTATTTTTAACGTATTGATGAGGTCAGCAAATATTAATATATCTTCAATTATAATCATTTTTCTATTTCTTAAAATAACAGAGTTGTTTTTTGAAGTATTAAAATGACTTTGACAGGATTAAATCTTCTTTCCGAACCCAAATATTAATACGCAGATTGTAACCTTGTGCAACTTTGATTACGCAATTACATAGAAGACTTTTTTTACGAAAGTTCTTGAAGTTATAATTGCATCTGACCAGTTAAAAAAAATTTAAATAATGCATTAATTTTTTTCCTTTAAGTTTAATACAATTTAATTTATCTATTTTAAAAGCATAATGAAATGTTGGAACAAATAAGGTTTGCGTCTAGACTAGTCTATCTAATATTTACGGGATTATAAATAAATAAAATGTTTTCATCCCAAATAAAATGTTAACAACAAATTGAAATAAACAAGTATTTTTACTTTCTGAATATTTAAACAATATTTTATGGCTTAAAAATAAATTCAATATATATTGAAAAAAATTTTATTCACAAAATATAAAAGATACATGATATATGATATATAACGTATATAAAATTTTATTTATATATAATAATTAAATATAATTGTTTTTATTTTATGTGAAAAAGTCTTATTATCACGAAATTATTAGCAAAAGAAAAACTATTATTTTATTCTTAGTAAGTAATTATAAATATTACAATAAATAGTCGTTATTAAACAAATTCTTGATATAATTTACATATATAAAGATTAGGATTTGTTATTTGTAGAGAATTATAGCATGTAGAGAATGTTTATACAATTAAGTAAAATAATTTTACAGTTTGTATAACATTTTTCTTAACATTATGACAGTTGGTTTAGTCTTTGTATTTTTTTAAAATTCTTAGAAGAAAATATATTTTCTCTTTAAAAGCTAAGAAAATTTAATGTAAAATATTATTTTGAAACAATTTTTATGCACTATATTTTACTAGAACTATGTATAAGTTTGATCTATGCGATAGTTTTTTCACAAATCACGCTCGAATCTGCGACTTATAGTAATTGCGACTGGTTCTCCATTTCTGCGAATTCTTGCATCGTTACAGTTGAGTTTTCAAGCAGGGTCTGCAGGTTTCCATCGTCGATTTCTTTAGGACAATTTGACCTCGGTCGATCGCAATATCGACGTTTGAACCACTTTTTATACACGCTTACTGACAACTTCTTGACCATATGTACCGCATAAAATTCTTTCAGCTGACTCTGAGTAAAAAAAAAACATGATAACGAAGGTGAACTTATCTGAATTCATCTAAAACAAGAATCTAAAATAACAACAAAACTCACAAAATTTTTCTGTGCAAGCTAAACAGATGCAAATTAAATCACGTATATACTGCAAAAGGAATAGTGTATGCAATTCTCAAGATAATTTTGATGATACGCAAACTTAACCGTATAAATTTATGCGTACGACATGATAATTAGTAAAATAGTTGAATGTTATACACATAAACTTATATTATCAAATAAAATATTACTTTAGCTCTTTAATTATTACGTATATTAATTACGCACAATGATGAAAAACACGAAACACGATTACATATTATGTATTTTACTATTACATATTAAACTATTATACACAAAATATTCAAAATGTAGGAAAAGTAATTTAAATATATTATTTCAAAGAATCATACGGATTTTACAATATTAACTAAAATAGCTTACTATTATTTGTAGTTACACAATAATAGCTCTTACAATAAAACTCGAATATTAATAACTATGACATTCTTCGAAGAGAGAGAGAGAGAGATAAATAGAAATCATTATAAATATAATTTCTTCATTTAATATTTTTTATAAAAACAACGAAATTTTATATAACTGTACATAATTTTAATATATGAACTTAGATTAATCAATTATCCAAATTTTTATTAAAATAAAAAATGATTAAATAATTAGCATTTGATAAAAATTAGAATTCATTAATTAGTTTTCTAATATTATTTGTTTATTGAATCTATATCATTTTTATATAAATTATTTACAAATAACAATAAAAATTAATATTATAATAACTCAAAATTTACATCAAATAAATAATAAACATTGTGTGTTAGTAGCATAATCAATACTATTTGATTTCTACATTGTAACAATAATCTATTTAACATCTTAGCCGTATTTGTGATTTTCTTATCGATATTACCTTGAAATTTTGCAAAAAATCAGTATTTAGTTAAAATTTATTTATAATCCGATCGAAGTATTATAAAAGTTTTAAAGGTATGTCTATATACGGTGTGTTCCAGAATTTGCAACTTCAAATACTATGGCAAAATAGTTCTCGAAGAATTAAGTAAAAAGGTTATAAATTTTTATTTCAAGCAATAATTTTTGAAGTAATAAAGATTTAATATAGTTAATCACACACACACACACACACACACACACACACACACATACACACATACACACGCGCGCGCGCGCGCACAAACATAGATAGAGAGACAGACAGACAGAGAGACAGAGAAGCAGAGAGACAGAGAGGCAGTGAGACAGAGACAGAGAGTGGGTGGAGGGGGAGAGGGAGGAGGGGAGAGGGGGGAGGGAGAGAGAGAGAGAGAGAGAGAGAGAGAGAGA